>NW_012114466.1:169307-185681 GCF_000951035.1 Colobus angolensis palliatus | reverse complement strand
ATATCAGACAGGTTGTGTTACACACAAGCTTGGAATATCAGACAGGTTGTGTTACACACAAGCTTGGAATATCAGACAGGTTGTGTTACACACAAGCTTGGAATCCCAGTGGCTTCCAAAAACAAAGATCTTTGCCCCAGAAACATTATCCAGTAGGTGCGGCAGGGGCATATCGGCTTTGGTTCTGCTCCCTGCATCTTATGCATCCTAAAATCCATTTCTGAACAAACAGCCCTTATTTGGAACATATTCTCATGGAAGAGGGAACCCGTACCATAAACCACTTGTGAAATGCCTCTTAAGCTACTGCTCAAATGTGGCACTTCTGCTTACATCCTGGCAAAAGTTACCCCCAAACTGATGTCACTGGGGGAGAAAGTCTATGGTCTCAGAGGAAGCGCTGCACATCCCGAGGCCACAGGAAGGCTGTATACCTCCCTTACAGAAAAGGCAGGGAGTCGTTGGGAACAAAATTACAACCCACCACAGCACCCTAGGGACCTGAGATGTAAGAGTTCTGTCAAACTCTCACATTATTATTATTGAAAATAGAGAGCTAAAGATTAGAAACTGTTAGGAAATAACAAGATTCTAAAAAGAACACGTAGGTTTGAAATAGAATTAGGTTTGAAATAGCCAAATAGAATTTTTTTTTTTTTTTTTTGAGACTCAGTCTCACTTTGTCCTCCAGGCTGAAGTGCAGTGATGTGATCTCAGCTCACTGGAGCCTTGACTTCCTGGGTGCAGGGCTCAGGTACCACCTCTGCCCCCTGAGTAGCTAGGACTACAGGTGCATGCCACCATGCCTGGCTAATTGTTTATATTTTTTAGTAAAGATGGAGTTTCATCATGTTTCCCAGGCTGGTCTCAAATTCCTGGGCTTAGATTCATCAGGCAATCTACCTGCCTCAGCCTTCCAGAGTGCTGGGATTACAGGTGTGAGCCACCATGCCCGGCCAAAATTTCTTAGAAGGAAAAATATAATGACTGAAATTAAAAAGCCAGCTAATCATTTAAATGTACACTGAAGCAGCTGAAGAGATAATGGATGAACTGAAGATAGAATGGAGGAGATTGCCTAAAATGCAGCACAGAGAGGCAGAGGATTTACAAGTATAATCAAGAGTTCAAGAAAGCTGAGAATAGACTCACATAATCCTGAACATAGGTCCATTTTGAATTCCAGATGGCAAGAATAAAGAGAATGAGGTAGAGAGTAATGGCTAAGTGATTTCCAGAATTGAAGAAAGGCCTGAGTTCTCCAGCTGAAGATGCTCACTGAGTCCTAAATAGGATCATTAAATAGAAATGCACACCTGGGCCCAACGCTGGGCAACAAAAAGGCAAACAAAGCATTTTTAAAGCAAACACAGAGGAAATACAAATTACCTACAATAAAGAGAGAAGGGAGGAAGGAAGAATAGGAAGAGGAGAAGGAAGAAGAAATGGAAGGAAGAGGAGGAGGAAGTGAAGTGGAGGATGAAGAGGAGGGGGGGCGGAAGAAGGGGAGGAGGAAGAGGAAAAAACAGAAGAGGAGGAGGAGGAAGAAAAGAGGAGGAGGAGGAAGAAGAGGAAGAGGAGGGGATGGAAGAGGAGGGGATGGAAGAGGAGGGGATGGAAGAGGAGGGGATGGAAGAGGAGGGGATGGAAGAGGAGGGGATGGAAGAAGAGGAGGAGGAGGAGGACTGACAAAAGTGACAATAACTGGCTGAAAGACAGCTGTGTAATATCCTCAGACTTCTGAAGGAAAATAACGAAGGCTGGAATCCTCTGCCAAACTAAAACCAGTGAACACCCTTTAAGTCTAATGCAAGAGATTCAAAGACAAAAGGGAGCACAAGTTATGACAAGATGGTTCTGTTGAATGGATAAAAATGTGGGCAGCCAGCCAGGCACGGTGGCTCATGCCTGTAAATCCCAGCACTCTGGGAGGCCGAGGCAGGCAGATCACCAGAGGTCAAGAGTTCAAGACCAGCCTGACCAACATGGGGAAACCCCATCTCTACCAAAAATACAAAAATTATCCGAGCGTGGTGGTGGGGACCTGTAATCCCAGCTACTTGGGTGGCTGAGGCAGGAGAATCACTTGAACCTGGAAGGCAGAGGTTGCAGTGAGCCAAGATCGCACCACTGCACTCCAGCCTTGGCTACAGAGTGAGACTCTGTCTCAAAAATAAAATAAAATAAAATAAAATAAAATAAAATAAAATAAAATAAAATAAAATAAAATGTGGGCAGGCTAATACATCTGTGAGTCCAGGAACAGCTTTTCTCCTAGCACTGGAACCATGAAAGCAAAATCGCTCCCTATTTTAGTGGCTGCCATTACTAACAACAACGTGCTGAACAGAAGTCTGTGTATAAAAAGAATATTTATTGCACATGTCCTCAAATATGTATCAGGAAATACCAATTTATAACAAAAAGCTGCGGCTCATCCCTGTAATTCCAGCACGTTGGGAGCTTATTGCCTTTGGAGCTAAAATCCCGGTTACCAAGGACTCGGCAGACCCTTCCCTCCTGCTGTTCCCTGGGTCAAGGTCATTTTCCCCAGGGTTTTAGGATCATTTTCCAAGAGGCCCAGGAGACTGGATTGAAAATGTAAAAAAAAAAAAAAAAAAAAAAAATATTTATAGCACATGTCCTCAAACGTGTATCAGGAAATATTAATTTATAACAAAATTAAGTTACTATGATGAAATTTACTGTTTAATCCCTGAGCAGCACACAGTCATCTACAAGTTAAACTTTGGAGGCCAGGCGTGGTAGACCATACCTGTAATTCCAGCACTTTGGGAGGCTGAGGCAGGCAGATCGCCTGAGGCTAGGAGTTTGGGACCAGGCTAGGCGACATGGCACAAAACCCCTTCTCTACATTAAAAAAATTCAAAAGTTAGCTGGATGTGGTAGTAGTGCACCTGTAGTCCCAACTACTCCAGAGGCTGAGGTGGGAAGATCACTTGAGCCTGGGAGGCACAGACCACAGGTAGCCGAGATCCCACCACTGCACTCCAGCCTGGGAGGCAGAGCCAGACCCTGCCTCAAAACAAAAACGAAAAAGTTAGACTTTGGGATAATAAAGACGGTGCATGCCAATCACAACTGTATGGAGGAATAGAACACTGCTGTCAAGAGTGGATGGAAAGGAAGAGAAGCCCTGCCCTGCTCCGGGTCAGCATCCTTGACAGTTCTGCAGCAGCTCTGTGGACGGGAGATGCAGCGGTGACTCACCAGGGACCCCATGTGTCGCTGTCCAGTAGAAGATAAGCCTGGACTTCTGAAATTGTTTTCCCAACAGCAAAGGTCACTGGAGATGAGTGGTGCATTTTCTCTACTCTGTGAAACATACACTGTAATCGGGAAGTGAAGCGCAGAGATGCTCATCTCGTGTACGTCAATTCAATTCTGTTTGCTGCAGAGAGGGGGAGCCAGGGAGAGAGGGGGAGCCAGGGAGAAAGGGAGAGCCAGAGAGAGAAAAGCCCCATCCACCATGCACGTGAGGAGTGCATGCCACAGAACGTGGCACAGGCAAGCCTGAGCTGGCTAAGGCCAACAGCAAGACCCCTGGGCTCTCCAGTGTCCCCTGACCAGTGACTCAGCAGGGGGACAAATGCCTTCATGGAGGAAGCATGCCACAGCTTCCTCAACATCCATGAGGAGACAGAAAAAAATTTGAGGGTCTTAGCAAACCACTCACCAACCCAGGTCAGAGCGACTGTTGAACCATCTGCAGAGTTATTGACATAAAAGCCTCATGTACTGCTCTTTATGGGCCATTTAAGGGAATTTCAGGGATAATTTTGATGATGAGCAATTTTCACCTCCTAGGTGACTTTAGAACCAAACTCTATACAAGATACAACTCCACTGTAAACAAGTAATTACCGACCAGGATGACGCATCTGGTGACAACAGGATGTTGGAGGCAGAGAAGAAGCATAAAGAGGGGTGATTATCTCTGTCTGGAGCTTTCAAGGGAGACTTCAGACAGAAGATGAGGTCTGAATAGAGTTTGAAAACTGAAAAGAAGCTTTTAGGTAATGAAATGGAGGAGAACGCATTGCAGGCCAAAGACAGTTTTGAAAGCACAAACAGGAAGCTGCGAGGGGCAGCCAGGACCAGAGGTGGCTTGGTATTTATGGAACATTAAGTGTGCGCAGAGCCGCGGGAGAGGAGGGCAGCAGAGCCCCATGCAGCCACGCCAAGGGTCTTGTACAGCCCCCCCAGAGGCACAGAGAGAAACAGAAGGCTTCTGATGGAGCAAGGGGGTGACCAGATTTTCATTCCTTAAACATTTTTATGGCCGCCTGGTAAAGAAAATTATTGAAAGGGCAAGACTTGAAGCAGAAATACACATCAGCAGCTTTGATGGTCTAGGGAGACATGCTGGGCTCCAAAGTGCAGCTGCGGTGGTAGGGATGGTCAGGGAGAGGCGCAGTGCATGCACCAGTGACTTTGGGGAGCGGCCAGACTCCAGTGCACAGGAAGGAGGACCTGGGGCCAAGGCTTTACGTCCTGGGGGCAGAGGGGGCCCCTCACCAGCTTGGGCAGCCTGAACTCTCTGCTTCCTTAGCTATCACAAAAACAAAGCTGGGTTTGTTTGTTTGTTTTATTGTCTTTTTTTTCTAGCTCCTCCAGGCCTGGGACTATACCTATTACACCCCCCTCTCTATGCTGAGCAGCAAGACGACAACCTGGTGATCCTGGAAGTGGCCAACATGCCCCTGCTGAATGAATGCAGAAGCAGATGTGCAAGGAAGGACATGGAGGGATGCTCTGGATTTCTTGACTGGGAAGCGCATCCTCACCAGGCATCCCTGGCAGCAGGCTGGTGGACAGTGCCAGTCCAGCCCACAGTGGCTCTGAGCTCACACTTCGCAAGACCAGGGAGTACTTTGGGAGCATGGCCAGCCCCCTCCAAGGAGGCACCAAAGGAAGTAGGACATGAAAACCCCAGATGGACAGAGCTCCGAGCAGCACAGCTCACTGTCCCCTTGCTGTTTAAAAAGGCCTGAGCAGATCCTCCGTTGCATGCAACTAAGACCCCTGACTAACCCAGGGGCTTATAGGATACCCACAAGGTAATGTGATTACTGAATAAAGTGAAAGTTATAACTTCAAGCTAGAGATGCATACGCCATCTGCAGGAGAGCTGTGTGATGTGGTTTGGCTGTGTCCCCAACCAAATCTCATCTTGAATTGTGGTTACCATCATCCCCACATGTCATGGGAGGGACCTGGTGGGAGGTCATTGAATCATGGGGGTGGTTTCCCCCATGCTGTTTCGTGATAATGAGTAAGTCTCATGAGATCTGATGATTTTATAAACGCCTGGCATTTCTGCTGCTGGCACTCATTCTCTCTCCTGCCGCCCTGTGAAGAGGCGCCTTCCACCATGATTGTACGTTTCCTGAGGCCTCCCCAGCCATGTAGAATTGTGAGTCCATTAAACCTCTTTTCTTTACAAATTGCCTGGTCTTGGGTATTTCTTCATAGTAGTGTGAGAACAGACTAATATGCCAAGGCTATGGAAACAGCTGAAATCTTTCAGGGTGGGGAAGACATGTGCTACCTAGAGAAGAAGGCCAAGAATGGATTGTGCCTATCAAACTGCTCCAAGAAGCCCATGAAGTGAGACTAGTGAAAGGATATGGCAGAAGGTCAGGAACTGGTCCTTTGGAGAGAATGTTTCTATCTGCCCTTGGCCATCTGAGCCATTCAAGAGGCAGAAAATATTTTCAGCACTTATATGAAAAAAAAAGTTGGGGGACAAATATGGTTAAAAGAAAGACACATTTTTTGGTCATTCAGATGAATATACTATGTGGCATGTGGTTCTTGAGCCTCCCTGTGCAACGCTTGTGTTAGGCAAGAACATGAAACTCACAACACTGCATCCTTGTCCTTGAAGGACTCACACACAGCTGGAGAAGACAGACACCAGCTACCTGTTCATCCAGGCAGAAACCTCAGGCATTATTGGCTCCAGCCTCCCTGGACCTCCCTCATTATCAAAGATGAATAAACGTGGTCCCTGCCTTAGAGGAGCCACAGATCGAGGATTTAGAAACATGCAGCAATCTCTTGTGTTTTACAAAGGAAGCAGGACGCAGACTGCATGTGGACATCTACACGCCTTCCAAAAGGAGGTAGCAACCTAACTAGGGCTGGAAAGATGGGTGGAAAGAAGAGAAGTCCCGGCAGAGGAATGGTTTATGCATGTATGGACCCAGAAGACTCGGGGCAGCCAAATAATGCTGAGAGGTTAATTGTGGTTCAAGCAGAGAACCACAGAGTAGAGAGTAGAGTTGACCTGAGAGTAGAGGGCAGTATGGAGAGTTAGTCCACTCAAGTAAGGGAGCTGAATGTATGGGAAGACGTCAAACGTGGTCAACTGTAGACCTACGAGACAGGAGGGGGTCTCGGTCGTTGGGGAAGATTGCAACATCCCAATAGGAGCAAGGAACACATGGGGCACGTTAAAGACAGTGGGGTGGAGGAAGGAGGAAGAGGCTTATTATTTGCCATGTCTCCTGAACATTTTCTATCTGTCAGTCTGCCTGTTAGGGAAAGTATCTCATTCTTCTCCGTATCCCTAGCACCTAGCACATTCGGGGAGTATGCCTGATGCTCAATAAATGCAAAAGGTCAGTGAACTGAAACAAGGGCAGACTCAACAGAACACAGTGAAGAGAAGGAGCCAGGAATGATGACCATCGGCAGGCATATGACCACCTCTGGTGCTTTCCAAATGAAACCTTCATTGAATCTACAGAATGATGCTCTTTAATGCATGCATCGTGATTCCCTTTCTGCAGATGAGGAAGCCAAGACAAAGAAAATGTCCAAAGTGACACACACATCTACTATATGGCTTCCTCTGGGACTCAGACCCAGGTCTTCTTGGTTCTAGATCATGGTGGTCACCCCTGAGGACCAGGCAGTCCAGGCATGGATTCCCCCATGGGTGTCTAGAACACGGCAAGCTCACCGTCCCCCTACCTGAGTGAATCTATGTTCCCCTCAACCTTCCTGTCCTCTATTCTTGTCATGCCAGACAATGGCAACACTTCCACTGCAAAAGCTACAGCATCCAAACAAATGAATCAAATTGTAATGAGATGTGGCTATCACATGTACAGGATGTACATAATAGCAATATCACATGTACATGCATGTACAGGAAGAGCAGCCCCGGGGGACTAAGGAGGTGAGGACATGCCGTCACAGAAGCCAAGGGTGGAGAAGCAGCAAGGGCGTGGGCAGCTCCGAATGTTGCAGACTGCAGACCCTTCTTTAAGGGCATATGCCATCATCAGCTCACGCCTGGCATTTGCCCATTTGCAAAATGACCTTGCCTCTTCATGGTTCTGCATGGAGGAGCTGAGTCAGCCTCTCCAGACAAGGTCAGGCGGTGGGGACTGCTTCACTGGTCGGCTGGCTGGTTGGTTAGTGTGTCAGTTGATTAGTTGGTGGGTGGATGGTTAGGTTGGTTTGTTGGCCTTCTCCCTAAATAAAATGTTGCTCCTCACAACCAACAAATACTTTCTCTCTGTTCCAATTAGTAGATCTAAATTGAGCACTGCTGATGGAGTCCTATCCTAGATGAATCCCATATATTAATTCAACTCTATTTTCTAGTACAAAAGAGAAAAAAAAATTTAAGTAGTATAGTTGATTTTTCCTGCCTTTCCACTCAACCAGTGAGCAAGACACAGAAGGCAAAAATGGCCTTTTTTCCACTCACGTCCAGTCCTCACAGTGCAAGCACCTTGTCAGCCATGTGTGAGTCCAATGTTTTAAAACCATGGTTTAACACAAAACAGCCCCTCAATGAAAGCCGATGGCTTTATCTAGTTTTCCACCAAAGAAATATCCACCTGTTCCAATGCTGTGAACCTCTGAGAGATCAAACAGCAAAGATGTTTATAGGCGCTTTGAGGAATTATCAAAGGAAAAGTGGCTTTTTCAGGACTTCTGTCATCACAAAGAATTTAAACCCCGCCTGAGAAGCACCTTGACTACAGCGTATGAGATTGATCTTCTGTCTACCAGTGTTTATTGAGTGTGTGTGGCACAGAGTGAGGGTGCTGATGAAATCACGGTACCTGGGTATACAGTGTGCCCTCACCCTCCAAGATCTCACTGCCTTCCCCTGAGAAATAAATCCTCAAGTTGAAGAGTGGGATCACCCCGAGATGACTCCCTTCCTCCTTCTTTCATTCCTTCATTTATTCATCCAGTAAACACCTATTGGACACTATGTACCATGTTCTGTTCTAAACCCGGAGATGCAGAGATAAACAAGACGCATGCTGGCAGCAGCAGAGGCTGGCTGACCGACCTCATAATCAGCGCCATGCAGATGGATGTTTCTGGGCGTGGCTTTGCAGCACTCATGGGGGGCTATGGTCTAGTATGTTTGCCAAACACCATCCCCACATCTCAAAAGCCATGCATGATTCTTCTAGGAGACACAACCTGGTTCTGAAATGACTTTTTTTTTTTTTTTTTTTGAGACGGAGTCTCGCTCTGTCACCCGCGCTGGAGTGCAGTGGCCGGATCTCAGCTCACTGCAAGCTCCGCCTCCCGGGTTTACGCCATTCTCCTGCCTCAGCCTCCCGAGTAGCTGGGACTACAGGCGCCCGCCGCTTCGCCCGGCTAGTTTTTTTTGTATTTTTTAGTAGAGACGGGGTTTCACCGTGTTAGCCAGGATGGTCTCGATCTCCTGACCTCGTGATCCACCCGTCTCGGCCTCCCAAAGTGCTGGGATTACAGGCTTGAGCCACCGCGCCCAGCCTGAAATGACTTTTGATCCCACATGGCAGAGAAACACTGAGGCTGCAGTGTGTCCTGTGCAGCACCGGCCCTGGAGGCACCTGCTGGGGCCTGTTCTGTGGCTCCCGGGCAGCCTCTGACCTGCTGCTAACCCTGCTCGTCCAGTGGGTGTGAAGAAGTGGTGCCCATCCCTCCTTATTCATGCTCTCTACTCAATTAGCTCAGAAGCAGCTGGAGACCCAAGTTCAGAAGTAAAACAGCCCAGGAGTCTTTCAAAAAATCCCTCTCCCAGTGGGAGTTTTTCTGGAAACAAAAGCAAAGCCATTTAGCTTATTATTAAAATTGATGCTCCATTCTGCAAGAGTCTGTTGCAGTTTGCCTGGAAAGGAGGCATATGACTGTGGATGCCAGAGTGAAAACAGGCCAGGGCCAGACGGGGGACTCTGCCGGGCAGAAGGCCTCCCCCAGGCGCCCAGGGACTCACAGCCCCTCTCCCTCACTGAACTGTGGCCCAGAGAGTCAGAACTGACCCGGGACATGTGTGACTCAAAACAACCCTCCCTATAGACATAGCCACCCCAGACACTGAGCTGCCAGGCCATGGTGGAAACAGCAACGCCGTGTTGGCAGCAGGAGTCCAGTGCCCCCAGCATCTTCCACAGACAGGGCTGAAAATGTGGGTTCCAGGCATCCTGCTCAATCAAAAGCCAGGGGCATGTCCGGCCAGTGCATTTGGTGGGGTTAATAAGCTCCCAGGTCACTGCATCGGAAGCGGAGGTGACGTTGAAGGGAGATCCTTGTGGAGCCCCCATCTCAGGGACCTGGGTGGGGATGGCCACTACCACTGGATCCCACAGCACCTCGAGGCTACAGAAGAAACTTGGGAACTGCTGGGCTCCACTCAGCGCTTCTGCTCAGAGGGCTTGAACTGGGGAATGAGATTTCCTCAATATACTGTAAGCGCTTCACACAAGGCTCCTTGTGCTCTAAAATTCAGGCAATAAACAGTGATGGCCATGCCCCGGCCAGTACGATGTACTCCGAAGGAGGGGCTACTCAAGGAATCCTCGCCAGCCAGTAGGGACGGAGCGCCTGCTTTGGGCTGGGATGTGACATGGGGACCAGAAGGAAGGGGGTGGAGATTTGTCCCCACCCAGGGCTGACAATCTATCAGGATAAACTGTAATCAGGACCCTGATCCACTTTCTGGGAGAACCCGGAATAGAGAGACATTAATTCTAACTTGGAAGTGGGCACTAATTCATCCATCTGCTGTTGTCTATTCTAATGGAGCAGCCTGGTTCTCCGCAGGGCCTGACACGCACGTGTGCGCAGCCGTTTACATGATGGAAGTGCTATGTCCTTCTGTGTCCTGTAGTGGAGGCGAGAAGAGTGTTGTGGCTGGGCCGTGGGGCTTGCAGACAAACATTTCCAATCCCCACCTCTCCTCTTACTGGGCATAAGACCCCTTGAGCTTCCTCTCATCTATAAAGTAGAAGTGACGATGGTACCACCTTGTCACACTGCAGGAAGGGACGATGGAGAGCCGAAGCTCTCTGCTGAGCCCCAAGCGTGGGCTCAAAAACTGGAGAGGGAATTCCCTGGGCCTTGTTGTCAGCCTCTTTCCCGTCTCCAATGGCTGGCAATGGTCCCTTGCCTCCGCATCCTGGATGCATGGCAGAGGATGCGGTATCCTGTGTGTTGAACAACCCAGGAAAGGTTGCCTTCCATGAGTGAGCAGCCTGCTGGGGGTTTCTTTCCAGCACAGAGAAATCAGGGAGGTAGAAATGTTGGCCTCACGGATGGAACCAGCTGCTGACCCGGGGCTTCACATCAGCTGAGTGTCCCCGCAGCCTGTGGCTGGTAGAAAGACGACGAAGGCACCCAGGACCTGCCCATCCACACCACAGGGTCTCGTGATTTTGGAAAGCAGACTTGTAATACTTTATACTGACACCACTTGGAGAGAGTTTAATTTGTCCCCACGTGAAGCAGCAGCTGTTGGCTGCTCAGCATGGATGAGCTCCCTGTGTATGGGACTCCTGCATGCAGACAGGGTGAGCGCTGAGAGGGGAGGAGGCGAGGTGGCCTTGGGGTTCCCATCCACCCCTAGAGCCTGCTGTTCTGGGTGAAAGGAGAAAATGTGTTGGAAATCTTGGGAGGAGAGGGATTCAGGAGGTCAGCAGGTCAACAGTGTGGCATTCAGCCAAGGGGTCCACGGTGAACACCCCCAGAAACCCTCCAGACGCT
Organism: Colobus angolensis palliatus; assembly: GCF_000951035.1. Taxonomy (NCBI): domain Eukaryota; kingdom Metazoa; phylum Chordata; class Mammalia; order Primates; family Cercopithecidae; genus Colobus; species Colobus angolensis. The sequence continues at coordinate 174,653 of NW_012114466.1, read as the reverse complement.
GCTGCTCCCAGATGCTGACCCACAGGCCAGCAATTGTAGTGACGATTTCATAGCTTTAAGCTAATAAGACACTGCCTTAATGACTCCAATGCCGAGTCAGAGAATGATTTTATTCCAAAGATCCTATCTAGGGCAGAGCCAGCGTACCCGGGGTTGACACTGAGGCCAGGTAGAGAGCCCCTGGGACAGCAGGCCCGGGGCTCAAGGACCCCCGCTGAGGGATGGGCCCTGGGGAGGCTCACGCTGGGGCATCCGCCAGCAGCTTGGGAGCCCTGGGAAGGCTGGGTGTGGGGGAAACACTTTCTGCAGAAAGAACATCCAAAACCAGGCCAAGAAGGAAGGGCTGGTGAGCAGAATGGAAGAGAGACTATGTCCTTTTAGTAATTAAACACACCAAATTAATCATGATGCCACTTTCGGAAAATCAGTTTGCCAGCAGGAACCAGATTTCCACTCAGAGGCTGAGCTGGAGAATTAATGAAGGCTATTTCCAGCGACGAGGGCAGGGCGGAAGAACACCGTGGAGACAGGACCACCGAGCTAGCAGCAGTCACAGCCACCTCCGGAGAGCAGGGACAAGTGGGGGAGACCCTGGGAGCCCCAGGAGCTTGAGGGAGGGACACACAGGAACCGGCGCACACGGAAAGGCGAGAAGACCCGCTGCGTTCTGCTCCTGCCTCCACCTCCTGCCAGAAGTTTCCATGGGCTGCACTGACTGGGGGATGCTGCCCACAGGGCCCAGGCTTCTGGGGCTCAGAGCAGGGCAGGAATGGATCTGGGGGTCGGATGTCGAGTCAACAGCTCACCTGGAGAAACGTCAGAGATGCCACGGCAACCAAGGGGGAGGCTGATGCCCCAAACAGAGATACCAGCAGCCCCTACTCCCATCTCCAGACCCCTGGAGCTCAGGGGGCAACAAGGGGCCTGTGTGCCTCCTTCTCTGTTCTTTCCTTAGGTCACCGCCCCCTGCCCCGACCCAGGACAAGGCCTGTGGAAGGAAGACCCCAGAGTTGCCACTGGGGAAGGGAAGCGTGACTGTCCCAGCCCAAGCCTGGCAGGAGGGGTAGGAAAGGGAAGAACAGAGGCTGGGCTGATCCCACAGAACCCTCCCAGCAGCTCCGGGAGGGCCGGGCATTGTTTCCCAGATTTACATCTGGTCCGTGATTGCAGCTATCAATCAAATATGCTTCACCCCGCTGACCTCCATCTTCCTGCATGAGGAGTCCTGTGCACCAAGATGAGTAAAATACAGCCACCTCCCTGGGTAGGACCCAGCTCCACACACACCCACTGACCGCCAGGGAGTCAGGGAGCCACCCCAGGGCAGAAGCCAGCGTCCTGGAGGGAAGGACGATGCAGGTCTAAGGCTTCACTGTGAGTCCTGAATTCAGTGGGCAGGCCCTTCCCCTCACCGAGCCTTGACCTTCTCATCTAGAAAACAGGGCAGTAAAGACCCCAGAGTGCAGGGGAGCCTCCCATGCGTGGGCCTGGCCCTTAGTGGAGGCGGGCTGCCCTTCACTCTCAGCGGGGAGGCAGGCAAGTCCTGGGCTGAGGTTCAAGGACACCGCTGGGCGATGGGTCGTAAGCAAGGCCGTACCTCGTGGTCCAGCCTGCATGCCTCAGGCGATGGACCAGGGGGCTGCCTCCACCTCTGCCATAAATGTGAGCTCAAGCAAAGAGTAGTTGAAAGCACAAACAGCTTGGACGGCATCCCCGCCTGCAAATGGTGTGGAGGCCCAGAGGGACCTGCAGAGGGCGCTGCGGGCGGATGTGCATCTCCGCACGCCCTTCTGTCGTTTCTCAGCGGCAGTGGTTTATTAAAAATGCAACTCGCCGGCCCTGCTCATTTTTGTTTTCCTCATTTCCTGAACATCTATCTGGTCTTAAACCCGCCTCCTCCTCCAGATTCAATGCCGGCTTGGTCCTGGGTGGCTTCTCCCTGCTCCTTCTCTGCGCCCCCCTCAGTGCCTCATTCCCTCCACCTGCTGCTCAGCAGGTCAACGCAGTGGTTTTGAGATGGAACCAAACTGAACGAAAGCAGGGGGAGGCGGGAAAAGGCAGGTCACGCTCCAGGCCAGAGTTAGAAATCCAGGTGTGCAGGCGCCCTTGGGACACTCCCATGGCCCGGGGCAGCCAATTCACCACAAGGCCTAGGACAGAGTAGGGGGGACATCAGAAGACTTCAGTAAGGCACCCGCTATCCATCCTGTCTCTGGGAAACAGCATGGAAACCTCACCAGGTGTTTTGTTGGAACGATTCTTCATATACTGAGTATTGACTAGAAATTGTTTACTATGCCTGACAATAATGGAGAATGCTGTTAATTACAGCCCAGAGTAAGTGAATTTGTAAACACCCAAGTAAGTGAATTTATAAGCTCCAGATAAAAAAATCTCAAACACGATACAACATCCAGAGATGAGAAACATCTCAAAGATACCTGGGACACATGCAGCTGTCAATCAAATATGCTTCACCCGGCTGACTTCCATCTTCCTGTGCACCAAGATGAGCAAAGTGCAGCCACCTCCCCTGGGAGGACCCAGCTCCACACATACCCACTGACTGCCAGGGAGGCAAGCCAGTCCCAGACCAGCCTCTCCCCTCCTGTTCAGCCGCTCCCAGCCCATCATCCCTGCCTAAACTCTGCCTTCCTGTCCTCTGTGTGAATGCCCCACAGCCCACCTCTTGTCACCTTCTGTAGTCCAGCCCAGCAGCCACCTCCTCCAGGAAGGCCTCCGGATAGCGCCAGGCAGAAATTAACTATTCATTCCACCCTCCTCTTTCTGCCCAGCAACTTCATTTGCTCACAACAGGATTGGAGTGCGCTCTGGGCTAGTGATCTGTACACCCAGCCCTGACCAGGCTACCGGACACAGACTGAGGAGCTCAGACACACTCTTGCCACTGGCCCCCAAAGGTAGCAGGTGTCACTGTGGATGCTGGTGCGCCCAGAAGCCATCAGAACCTGCTCTAAAACGCATCCCCCACCCAAGGAGTCAGGGAGTGTCCTCTCCTCGGGTCCACACCACATTTTGAGAAGTGAAAACGCTTTGACCTTTATCCCTCCCTCCATTTCAAGTAATTCCAATTATTCAAGGAGAAAGAAGCAAACTTTGGAATGCAAGTCAAGGTGTCAGAACTTTGAGGCTCTGAGTCAAATTTTCATGCATTTGCATAAAATATTCAAATAGTCTAGAGCTTCTGTGGAGAGCAGAGGGCTGGCTCCTAATGCGGCAGGAAACCTTGGTGTCCTGGAGGTTCTGGGCTCACTGGTCTGCCGCAGGCCTCCATTGGTGTGGCTTTCTGGCCTGGACACACACTCGTCACACACCCATCTCACAAGGGCTTGCTGAAGCTCTCAGCTGCGTCCACCTCTGCAGGACGGAGGACTGGAGCGAGAGGCTGATAGCTAGGGAAGCCCAGGTCCTGGCCCACCTCTGCCCACACCGACTGTGGGATTTAGGGCAGGGCCCTTCCCCTCTTGAGGCCTCGTGCTCCCACCCTGAATGGTACCATGGGCTGGGGTGCTGGGGACACCTGGGTCTCTGCACCATGACCCAGGCAAAGCTGACTTGGGCTATGCTGACAGATCCCTTGTGGCCCTGTTGGTGATGGGGACACTGTGCCACAGTGAACTTCCCAAACACTGGAGCAACAGGTAGGCTTCGTTCGCCAGCTCCTCCGTCTCACAGTGGCCAAAATGTGGGGCCTGGATACAGGGCTGCCTGCATGGATGACCTCTGACCCTCAGCATTGACCAGGGCTTGTCAGGGGTGGGTGAGGCAGTGGGGGGTGGGTGGAGCAGCTCTGCCCAGCTGGGGCAGGAGCAGCAGGCAGCCTGCCGGTGTAGATGGTACAGCCACAGACTCCTCAGGGGCGGTCAACAAGCAGGACAGCAGAAGAGCTCTCCTCCCTCCGGAGAAGGCTTACTTCATTCCCAGGCCTGACCTCCCCAAAGCCATCAACCCAGACACCTCCTTAAATACCCAGCACACCTTCTGCTCTCCTCCCTGCCCTGCAGCACAAGTGCAGGCCGGCCTGCAAATCCGCCAAACACACACACATACTACACACAAACACACACTATACACCACGCACCCCACACACACTCCATGCACCCCACACCACACGCACCCCACACCACATGCACCCCCACCCCCCACACACACCCCACACCCCACACGCACCCCACACCCCACACGCACCCCACACCACACACGTACACACACACATCATACACCACATACCATGCGCTGCACACACATGAATGGGTGCTTGGACACACACCCACTGCACACAGCAGACACCACACATGCACACATATGCACCACACACGTGTGTAGACACCACTCACACAATCACAAATACATTATACACCACACACACACACACACGCACAGGATACACAGGTACTACACACACCACACATGTGTGTACACACCACTTACCTACACAATCACAAACACATCATGTACTACACATACAGAATACATAAGTACCACACACACCACACGCATGTGTACACACCACTCAGATACAATCACACACAAACATCATACACCACACACACACACAGGATATGCAGGTACCACACACACCACACACGCCCTTTGACCAGGTTCTTTGACCTTTGTGCATGTGCTCTGCAGGCCCCTGAGGCAGCACCTCCAGAGAGGGGCTCAGGTTAGGGACATCAGTGAGGGTCATGGTGCTGGCTTCCTCCTGGGACAGACCCTGGGTTGGAAACTGTCCACTGGGAGTCAGCATCAGGTCAGGGTGTGGCACTCGAGCTCTGGAGTGGGCCGCACGGAGCCCATGACTGGGCAGCTCCCAGCCTCCTCTCTGTAAGTGGGAGGAGTATGTGCCTGTACCTGGGCTGTGGGGAGACTGGTGGGCTCCTGGGTGTCTGGTGCTCCCTGTGGCCTGACCCCAGCACTCTCATTGCTGCTGCTGCTGTGGTTGTAGCCGTGGGCTGTTGCATGCCAGCCAGGATAGCAACTCACACAACCACAAACCATGCTGACTGAGACTGAGCCAGGACCACGGGTGACAGGCAGAAAAGCATGGGAACCACACTCAGTTCTGAGCCAGAGACCTGCAAACACCTTCCCCTTGGGTCTGGGTATCCATTGCTGTGTAATAAACCACCCCCAACTCAGTAGCACAAAGCAAAACTGTTTAATTGCTCATTGCCCTGTGGACGAGGGGCTGGAACAGGGCCTAGCACGTGCAGCCTCAGCCAAAGGGTAAGAGCAGCTGGAGGTAGAGGCCATGGGGGAGGTAGAGGGCATGGGGGAGGCAGAGGGCATGGGGGAGGCAGAGAGCATGGCCTTGGGGCTGGG
>NW_012114466.1:161314-167773 GCF_000951035.1 Colobus angolensis palliatus | reverse complement strand
GGATGGTGGAGGTAGAGGCCATGGGGGAGGTAGAGGGGATGGGGGAGGCAGAGGGGATGGGGGAGGCAGAGGGCATGGGGGCATGGTGAACTCTTGCCTTGGGGCTGGGGCTGCATTCCGCCATTGGCTGGGCGCCTCCTTTCCACAGGCAGCCTCCTTTTGTAGGCAGCCTGGGCCCCTGACAGCATGACAGTCTCAGACAGCTTCGGCTTGCAAGGCTCAAGAGACGAAGGCTGAGCCGCCAGTCCACTCACAGATGAGGTACAGGACTTGCTCAGCATCTCCCCTGCTGTCCCCACCGCACAGAGTGGCCAAGGTCAGCCCAGACTGATGCACCGGGAGGAATGAGCCCCTCTCCAGCAGAGAGGTGTCAGAGACCTGGGGCATCTTCCATCTACCAAACCGCTGTGCTGTCAACCCATACTCCTTCCCAAGGTCAGAGCAGCCCCTCCAAGGATGGAACTGCCCTCCCCCACCCTTCCTCTGTCCAAGGAGACAGGTAGGCACCTCTCAGGCACCTGCCGTCTGTGTTCCAGGCTCCCCCTAGGCACAGGGTCCGCAACACCCCTCTTCCTCAACCCATGCCTCTCCACCAGGCTCTGGCAGGAACAAGTAGGGGCCATGCTTCTCACTTAATAGATGCAGAAATCACATCCAAATCACAAAGCCTTGACAGGTCAGTGACAGTCACCAAGAGGCCAGGCTGGGTGTGCAGCCCTGTCTGGTACCGAAAGCCCCACTGGGTGGCTTCTCCAAGACCCGTGTCTGTTTCTCCAGACTCCAACGTGCTGCCACACAGCCACATGCTCTCGAGACTGGGGAGAAGCAAGGGGCTTTATTTCATTGAGGGTCAAGCAAACCAGGCTGGCAAGCTGCCCATGGTAGAGCCCCTGGCTTTGGGGCAGCAAAGAGCCATATCCGTAATTGCCAGCTTCATCTTCTCTCCCTCCCTCGGGCATGGGGGGGCGGACACTGCCAGCTGTGGTTGTGGAAGTCCTAGAAAGCGTCTCATAAATGTTCAGGGCTTGAATAGATAGCCATGGAATGGACACAGATCAGGTCATGGGCCTCCTGAGAGCCTCACCGAAAGGACCACCTGCTGCCATGAGTCCTGGACCCAGCTCTCCAGCGTGGAAGGGCACAGGGCATCAACCTGCCTTCTCCACCTGGAACAGATTGGATGGTGACCCCCAAAAAGCTATGTCCATGCCCCAGAACCTGTGTATGTAACCTTATTTGGACGACGGGCCTTTGCAGAGGTAATGAAGTTAAGGATCTTGAGATGAGATGTATTCTCCAGGTGGGCCTAAAGCCAATGGCAAGTGTCCTCATGAAAGACAGAGGAGGAGAAAACGGGCTCTGAGGAGGAGGCCAGGTAACCACAGAAGCAGAGATGCAGCCAAGCCACAAGCCAAGGATTGCAGGGAGAGGCGAGGAGCTGGGAGAAGCAGGAAGAATTCTCCCCCCAGAGCCTGCGGAGAGCATGGGCTTCTGATGACACCTTGAGTTAGGACTTCCAGCCTCAAGAACTGTTGGAGAATGAATCTCAGCTGTTGAAAGCCACCCAATTTGTGGTAAGTTATGGCAGTTGTAGGAAGCTGATATAGCACCTCAAATGTCCCAGGGCCACAGCGATGCTTGAAGTCATCCCCAGCTAGAAACTGGATGGGTTGGGCCTTCCCAGAAGCCAATGCAAAAACATCAGCCCTTTCCAATGTCCTGAGTGCTGGAGGCTCTGCAGAGAAGCAGGCTGGGGACAGGGCCTGCTTCCTGCCTTGCCAGGTTCTTTGACCTTGAGCAAATACTTTGACATCTGTAACCCAGAACACGGGCTTTGTGAGGCCTAAACACGATTAGGAGTTGAAAGTACTAACATGCTCCTAACAGGCAGTAGATGCTCAATGCACAGACTGTGTCATTGCCAGAGATTTAAAACAGAAACAAGAAAGAAGAGAGGGGAGCCCAGGGCCACGGCGAGGACGGCTGAGAGCAGAGGACCGCTCGATATGCTGGAAAACATTTGCACCGTAAACAAAGCCAACGCCAATCCAGGGATCGAAGGAGGCAGCCGGCCCGTTTAGTATTGATAAATGGCTCATTAATATGAAACTGTGCTCCATTTAGCATTTCTTATTGCCAATTAGCTGTAATGTCTCCACCACACTTGAGACAATTGCAAATTGATGGTCTCTAGTTTTCTGGGACAAGCATGGCAAAGATGAGAGTTAGCCACTGGGTAGCTCTGAGCGGACCGTCAGAAGTTTGCAGAACACCCCTCACGGACTGGAGAGACCTGGAAAACCACCAAGCCTGGGGTAGAAAGGCAACAGACACAGGAAATCCCCCAAGTCCCCAAATTCTCCACAAAGCAAGATGCAGCTGCAGGAACATCACCCTGCCCAGGCCCCACGTGAGTTCCCGGCTTGCTTTTCAAGCCAGCCAGACACTCCCATCCCTCTGCCCCGGTGATTAATGATGGCCCGTTGTGTCACAAAGTAAACAATGGAGTTGTGCTACCAAGAGTTATGGGGGAAATAAAGCCATCTCTCTCCTGGCCCGAACAGATAGCGCGAGTTATGGCAGGGCATTAAGCATTCTTTGCGGGGCAGAAGTACATTGATTTTTGTTTAATGCATTAGGCTGTTTACGTGGTTGGTTATTGGAAAATCTGACCCCCCAAAATGGAGTGTTCATTTGCACAACTTGTCTCTAGATGGGACTTCTGGGAATGTTTCCTGGACCTGGGGATGGTGGGAGAGGACACTGGTGCCTGGACAGGCCATCAGACAGACCTGGGTTCCAGCTCTCAACTCCAGCCCTGAGGGATGAACCAGCACAGCCAAAGCTGTGTCACCTCTCCGAACCTCAGTTTCCCCATGTCTATAATGGGGTTCTAGCTGATGTAAAATCCTCCAGTAAGATGAAAGCAGTTCTTCATCGCAGAAGGGGCCAGTAGACCGGCAGGCAGCACTTCACACTCAAACCAGGCCGGAGAGGGTACCCCAGGCCCCCGACCCTCAGCTTGCACCTGTGCGTGTCCAGCCAGAGCCTGCAGTTGCACTTACGCACACACGTGTGTGCTTGCAGGGGGACTGGTATGCGCACAGAGGTGTAGACAGATTCTGATGCCCTTGATCTTCAGTTTCCATGGCACCAGTTTGTCCCCTGAACACAGGACTTATGCTCTCAAGGGTTTCCCTGTTAGTCAGCCTCACCCCCGGGACCCTGAACCATTGGGAGCAAGGGTGTCCCAGGGCTCATCTCTGAGCCCAGCACCAGCCCAGGGCCTGGGCAAAACACACACTTGCTGGATGAATAGACAAACCCTCAAGTATATGCCTCACACTCAGCTTCCAGGGCCATGCCCACACACGTGTGCACACACGCACAGCCTGGCCTTTCTCCACCCCGGTCAGTGGCCCCGAGCGCCTCACTCTCCCTGACCCAGCCCCTGCCCACCTCTGGCCTGTGCCTCCTCTGTGACTGTCCTCGTTTCCACCCTCCTCCTGGCTTCCTGAGCGCACACTGCTCTCTGACCCTCTTGTAAGACCTCTTTGATGATACTGGGCACCCCACTTCATCTAAGACTACGACCCTCTTCTAAGACCCCTTTGATGACACTGGGCACCCCCCTTCATCTAAGACTCTGACCCTCTTGTAAGACCTCTTTGAAACTGGGCACCCCCCTTTCATCTAAGAATCTCCCCATCTTGAGATCTGTAAGTGAACCACATCCAAAGTCTCTTTAGCCATGTGAGGCCACAGGTTCTGCGATTAGGACGGGGACATCTTTGGAGACCAAAGTTCTGCAAAAGCTGAAAGAGGGAGCCTTCAGGTCTGGGGAGCCAGAGCCCATTCTGCCAGTGAGGTTTGGAAGGGGACTGGGGTTTTAGGGCCTCCGGATCCTAGCTGTGAGGTAGGAGGATGCCTGCAGACACCTCTGGTGCAGACGCACTTTTGCACAGCTACGTGTCAAGCAGAGAATGCTTGAGCCTCCATGTGGTCCCCTGCTCTCCCTCACCTAGCCCCCAGGCCTTCACACGCTGGCCTCTGGCTCCCAGCCTCAACTCCCACCCTCTGCTGGCTGCACACACCCACGTGGCATCCAAGTGTGCCCGTTCTCCAGGACACACTCACTCCAGTGCAGTGCAAACGTGCTCAAGACCCAGCCCCAGGGCTGTCCTCCAGACCCAGGCTAATGATTTCCTCCTCTGGCCGGGCCTCAGCTTCTCTAAGGCAAAGTGCCCATTTGCTATCGGGAGCCTCTTGGATGCCACCTGTCTCCCAGCTGAACTGTGGGCCTTGGGGCAGGGCGCAGGGTGATGTCCCCTGCATCCTGGCACCCCTGGTGCACAGCACAGGGCCTGACCCGTGAGACACTGGGGCCTGTGCGCTGAAAGCATGCAAACATGCCCCACGGGTGGAGGTCAGAATTTCTTTGTTTTGCTTTAAGACAGTCTTGCTCTGTTGCCCAGGCTGGAATGCAGTGGCGCTATCTCGTCTCACAACTTCCACCTCCCGGGTTCAAGTGGTTCTTCTGCCTCAGCCTCCTGAGTAGCTGGGACTATAGGCACACGCCACCATTTTTGTATTTAGTAGAGACAGGGTTTCACCATGTTGACCAGGCTGGTCTCAAACTCCCGACCTCATGGTCCACTTGCCTCAGCCTCCCAAAGTGCTGGGATTACAGGCGTGAGCCACCGGGCCTGGCTGAGGTTGGAATTTCTAAAATGCATCCCCGAAGATGTCTTGCTCGAATCCCCAGAACCTGTGAAAATAGCGTCATCTCTCCCTCACAACAACATCCGAGGTGCCTTTAAGACGCGGGGATTATTTGTGTGGTCCTGACTCTAATAATCCTCTGGCTGAGGCCAAAGGCAGACAGGTGTTGAAAGCCTGAGAAGGACTCAGCACTTCATTTCTGGCTCAAAGGTGGCAGGGACCACGTGAGAAGGAAAGCGGGTGGCCTCTAACAACCCTGAGTGGCCAAACGGGACTTCCCACCCACAGCCACAAGGAACTTGAGTTGACCAACAACCTAAATGAGATCAGGAGGAAATCCTTTCCTTAAGCCTCGGATAAGAGCTTTCCCCAGCTGGCGCCATGATCTCAGCCTTGTGAGACCCTAAGCAGAAAGCCCAGTCGAGCTTTGCCAAACATCTAAGCTACAGAGCTCAGAGCTCATGAACTTGTGCCACCCTAAGCCACTGCCTGCATCCATTTGTGACACAACAACAGAAACCAACACCATACGCTTGTGCATCCTGAAGGCACCTGCATCTATGCACATTCCAAGTCCGTACACAGAGAAAGCCATGTACCCCCAGGTTGAGCTGTGTACACACACACGCCCCGAGTCCGCACACAGAGAAAATCACGTACCCCCAGTTCAAGCCGTGTACATATACACGCCCCAAGTCTGCACACAGAGAAAGCCACGTATCCCCAGGTTCAGCTGTGTACACACACACGCTCCAGGTCAACACACAGAGAAAGCCATGTACCCCCAGGTCAAGCCGTGTACACATACATGCCCCAGGGTCTTTGTAGACCTGACACCATGGGGACCACGATGACCAGACTTGGGAGCAGTCAGGCCACAGTCCTAGTCACAGCCATAGACCAAGCCCAGTGTCCCTGCTGGGGGTCTCCATCTCTGCCCACCAAGGGGAGAAGTGTGGCCTTTGGAGCCTGCCATGTGTCCTAAGAACAGCCCGAGACAGAGCCCCCTGGAGAATCCCATGGGTACCAAGAGGCCACCTGGCCAGCAGAGTCACCAGACGTTGTCTCCACTCCATCCAGGGCCCCGGAAGAGTCTGAAAGGCCCTGGCCAACCCACTGAAGTCAGAAGGCAGCACCCACACCACATCAGAGCCCACACCACATCAGAGCATGCCTCCTCCCACTGCCCCTCCATGGGCCCCACTGCCTGAAAAAAACACACGGGAAGGACATTTTTGCAGGGATTGGAATCAGGAATCCAGGCAAAGTCCTGCTTCAGCTCTTGCTGGCCCAGGGCCTTGGGTGGGGCTGCGGCTCTTTCCCGTGTGTTACCATGGACACCAACAGGACAGCCCTGTATGAGTCCATTCTCACACTGCTATAAAAAAATACCCGAGGCTGGGTGATTTATAAAGGAAAGGGGTTTGACTCACAGCTCTGCTTGGCTGGAGAGGCCTCAGGAAAGTAACAGTCATGGCGGAAGGCAAAGGAGAAGCAGGTACCTTCTTCACAGGGTGGCAGGAGGGACTGAGTGCCAGCCGGGGAAATGCCAGATGCTTGTAAAACCATTGGATAGTGAGACTCACTCACTATCATGAGAACAGCACGGGGGAAACCGCCCCCGTCATCCAACCACCTCCACCTGGTCCCACAGAAACTACCCCCGTGATCCAACCACCTCCACCTGGTCCCACAGAAACCGCCCCCATTATCCAACCACCTCCACCTGGTCCCACA
>NW_012114466.1:154579-160851 GCF_000951035.1 Colobus angolensis palliatus | reverse complement strand
ACCCCCGTGATCCAACCACCTCCACCTGGTCCCACAGGAACCACCCCTGTGATCCAACTACCTCCACCTGGTCCCACGATTTTGCCCCATCATCCAACCACTTCCACCTGGTCCCACAGAAACCACCCCATCATCCAACCACTTCTACCTGGTCTCACGGAAACCGCCCCCATCATCCAACCACCTCTACCTGGTCTCACCCTTGACACGGAATTATGGGGATTCCAGTTCAAGGTAAGATTTGGGTGGGGACACCCAGAAACCATATCAAGTGCCCGCAGAGCCCTGGCCAGGGCCTGGCAGCAGCATACACAGCGCTTGCTCCGTGGCGTCGTGATCATAGTAGCCTCAGACTTGAGGGTCCTGGGCCCTGGCTTTGCTCATGAGGTCCTAGAATTGGGGCCACTTGGCAATGCACATCTGCCCCAAGATCCAGTCACATCCACAAGGAAGGCCCATGTCTGTAATCAGTGAAGCCTCTGGGTGACCTGTGAGGTAGGGGAGGAGCTTCCACACTCCCAATTTACAGGTGAGGAAACTGAGGCCCAAAAATGTCTTAACAACATCTCAGAATCATAGCCTGTCCTGAGTTGGTGGAATCTGCCCAGGACATGGGTGTAGACGGTGTGGATTCAAATCTACTTCCAAGACGTGGGCATAGATGGTGTGAATTCAAATCCACGTCCTGCCTGCCCTCCCTGGGCTCTGCCTTCTGTCTGGCCAACCCCTCCTGACCCCCACAGCCTGGAGTGCATGAGCACAGGCCCCAGGCTCGGGTTGGCGCCGCCACGAGCTCCCTGAACCCCAGATTCTCTCACATTTCAACACTGGCCCCACCCACTGCTGGGTGGTGCCTGTGTCCCCCTTGCTGAGGGCCATGCCCTTCCTCCTTTCACCCCGATTCCCGGCGCATGGCACCACAGCTGCTCAGTTGGTGTGCCAGATGGATGATGTCTCAGATGCAGACCACTGCATTTTAGCAGGAGAGTTCACTATCTGCTGAGTGTGGCTGGAACCACAGGTGCCTTCATGGTGCCTTAGAGGGACTTTCCTCCTAGGGCTGCAGGGCAGTCACCAACAAGGCCAAGGGGCAGCCATGCCCAGCACCTACAGCAGAGCCCTGCGGGTTAGCTCCCTAAGGCCAGCATGGCCCTGTGGAAGGCACACATGGTGGGTGAGAGCGGAGGGAGCCACCTCACTGAGGAACCAGCCTACTGGTGACGGCTGACACCTCCCCTGGGTGGCCCTATCCCAGGACCTGCAGAATGGCCTCTGAGCAGGGTGACTGGAAGCAAGAGGATGTGGCCAAATCCAGGCTCACCATGACCTCAAGGGCCCATGGTGTGGAGCAGGCATCGAGGGCTCAGGGCCCAGGGAAGCACAGGATGTGCTCACAGGGAGGTCTTAGCCTCTGTTGTCTGGAGGGTGGAGCTTCGATGCCTGCACTTGCCAGGTTAGTGGCCCAGCTCGGCAAGGCACAACAGGATGAAGAAGGCCTCCAGTACTGCAGCTGTCACTGGGCACCTCGGCCGGCAGCCCAGACCCATCCTCCTGTCTGAGATGGAAACCAGGATCTTCCATCGCCCGTGCTCCTGTCCCTGCTCTCCCTACAGCCCCTCAAGTCTAGGTGAGTGAAGCCGCCTGGGGCAGTGCAGGGAATAGACAGGCCGGGATGAGATAAAGTGGCTTCCGAAATCAGGTTCGACATCACACCCACCAATTTTGTTGGCAGACCCAGCTAAAAGCTGCCCCCTAGACATTCCGTCCAATTATTTAAATCCCAGCCTCTCCACTCACTATAAAGATTGGACAGGATTGGACATTTATTAGCTAACTGAATGGCTGTAATAAGATAGGAAATCCAAAGGAGCAGAAAATTAAATGTTCCTGAGTTATCTTATTGAAATTTCCCTTCCACGGCTTTTATTGTAGGCGACAGTGCCAGAATTTCAAAGATGCATTTTAAGAGACTCCTTTATGGGGTTACCCAGCAAACGCTGAAGCCATCAACATGAAACCAGCCAGCGAGTGTCAGGATGGACAGTCCGGGGCCGGGCAGAAACCCCAGATCGGTCCCCACTGCACCATCTCCAGGGAACCAGAGCAAACGCCCATGTGCCCCATTGACGGTACTACGGATGCAGACACTGCATTTTGCCAGGAGAGTTCACTGTTTTATTCATCAAATTTTGATTACGTGTTATCCTAAGGAGATACATTGATTTCATAAGCAAGGCAGGAAGAATAAACCGCAGGAGGAAACTGCTGTCATTTCTCAGGCCCAGCTTCCTTTCAGGAAACAAGGGTTCTGCTGAAGCACAAGCGCTGGTCCTGATGTAGATGCATCGAAGTCATTAGGGGAGATGTCTGTCGGGAGCGGCCGCTGGGCTGAGGAGGGGCCTGGCCGCAGGCGGTGGAACTCTTTGAGGCCGCCTGTAAAGGTGATGCTCCCCCTGGGAACAGGGTTTCTCGTGGGTGGACAGGTGGTCCCTGCCAGCCTCCTGCCCTCCCACCCCACCCTTTCCAGGAAACGCGGCCCTATTTATCATGACTGTTCCATGTGCCCCGCAGACCATGTGATATGAAAGATTTGAGCCCAGGTGTTCATTTATAAAGACTATAGAGTGACAGGAAGGGATCAATGCTGTGGAAAAGAAGAAGACCTTGTTACAGCACCCCTAGAAACAACGGGCACAGCCCTCCCCACGGGGCCTTGGGGGAGGCCTGGGTCTGCAGGAGGTGGGAAGGAAGAGGTGAAGGCCCCGACCACAGCCTTCAGTGGGGTTTTCTCAGGAGGCAGCTTATCTTTGGCTAGTCTGATAATTCTGGCAGACCCTGGGTCATGGGGGTTGTTCCTAGTTGTCTGGTACCTGGTCCTGGAGAATGCGGGCTTGGTGTGTGAGAGAGGAGAGGAGGGGTGCGGGCTCAGGACTGGTTGGTGTGCGTGTGAAAGGCAGACAGACAGCCGAGCTCTACAGCTCATGCCTGTAGTCCTGGATACTCAGGAGGCCAAGGCAGGAGAATGGCTTGAGCCCGGCAGTTCAAGACCAGGCTGGGCAACATATTAAAATCCTGTCTCAAAAAAAGAAAGATGGGCGAGTGTTCCATGGTGGGGGCAGAGTCCACTGACCTTGGGGGCACACCAGGTATGGCAGGAGAATGGAACAGGGTCCCAGATTTTGTACTTGGTGTGGACAGCAGGTGCCTCTGTCCATTTCCTGTTGCTGTGATCACAAATTCCTGCAAGCTGTGTATCTTGACACAGAACTCTGACTTCACAGAGCAGATGCCCAGAGGGCCAAAGCAGCACCAGGCTGGTTCCTCTGGAGGCTTCGGGGAGCAGGGCTTCCCTGCCTTCCCCTGCTTCTGAGCGTCTGTGTTTTTGGGCTCGCAGCCCCTTCTCCCGTCTTTCAAGGTCATCTTCCTGGCTCTGCTTTTGTCTCCCATAGCTCTTCTCCTGCCCCCTCTTTTTTTTTTTTTTTGAGACGGAGTCTCGCTCTGTCACCAGGCTGGAGTGCTGTGGCGTGATCTCCGTTCACTGTAACCGCCGACTCCCGAGTTCAAGCGATTCTCCTGCCTCAGCCTCCTGAGCAGTTGGGATTACAGGTATGTGCCACCATGCCTGACTAATTTTTGTAACTTTAGTAGAGACAGAGTTTCACTGTGTTGGCCAGGATGGTTTCAATCTGCTGACCTCGTGATCCGCCCACCTTGGCCTCCCTAAGTGATGGGATTACAGGTATGAGCCACCGTGCTCAGTACCCCCGCCCCCTCTTTAAGGCCCCTGTGAACACACCAAGCCCATGTGGGTCATCCGGGACCACCTGCCATCTCAAGGTCCTCAACTAACTCATTCTACAAAGTCTGTTTTGCCTCGTAAGGTAATGTGTTCATAGGTTCTGGGAGTCAGGATATGGACAGCTTTGGGGAGCTATTATTCTTCCAGGCATTGGACCGTACCCCAGTAAGGGCTGGGGTGGAGAAATGTTTCAGAGAGCAAGGCCCCTGAACAGCCTGTTTGAGGCAGGCCCAGGTGCTGGATACACGTGGAAGGGACCTAGAAGCCCATGTCTGTGTGTCTGCTTTTAGGAGGACTGTCCCGGCCAGCCCAGCAAGAGAGGGAAAGAGAAATCCACAGAGGGTCAGAGCCCCAGGGGCCCACACAGGGCCAGAGTACCCACTGCAGGAGGGTCTTCCCAGCTCTGCTGCCCCGGCCCTCAATGCCTTCTCCCCACCTGAACCCCCCAGAGCCCCTTAGCACATGGCCTCACCTGACCACTTGTCCCTGAGGGAGGGGCCAGCCACATTGTGTTCATTCTACCCCCAGTTCCTGGCACAGAGGAACAGCCTGAGACTTGTGTGTTCATTCGTGGGATGATTGACAGCCAAGTTTATTGTGGTCCAATTAGGTGAGACTCTGAATGCCGAACTAAAGATTCAGGGATGTGTTTTGCATGCAGTGCAGGGGCCATAGATGGTGTGTCAGCCAGAAAGCAACAGGGCTTTCCAAAGCGTCTCAGGAAACGTGGATGCAGTCGGCTCCAAAGATGTGTGTAGTGCGTGTGTAATAAGCATGGGGTGTAGCCAGGGATAGGCCCACAATCACAAGCAGCAACCAATTGTAACTGAGTGCAAAGTTTCTGAGGCTGCCTGAGGTCTGCAGGGGAACCACAGCCCAGGGAGCAGTGGTGGCCAGGGCATGACGATAGCCAGGGTATGAGGATGGCCAGGGCATGAGGATGGCCAGGGTATGAGGATGGCCAGGGTATGAGGATGGCCAGGGTGTGAGGATGGCCAGGGCATGAGGGTGGCCAGGGCGTGACGGTGGCCAGGGTATGAGGTTGGCCCAGGCGTGATGGTGTCCAGGGTTTGAGGTTGGCCAGGGAGAGAGTGGCCAGGGTATGAGGTTGGCCAGGGTGTAATGGTGGCCAGGGAATGACAGTAACCAGGGTGTGATGGTGGCCAGCGTGTGAAGGTGGCCAGGGTATGAGGTTGGCCAGGGTATAACGGTGGCCAGGGCATGACAGTGACCAGGGTGTGACGGTGGCCAGGGTGTGACGGTGGCCAGGGTGTGATGGTGGCTAGGGTATGACAGTGACCAGGGTGTGATGGTGGCCAGGGTTTGAGGGTGGCCAGAGCATGATAGTGGCCAGGGTGTAATGGTGTCCCTGGTTCTTATGAGGCCTCCCCACTCTGTCCCTGCATGACCTCCTCCCTCTGTTTCTTGGTGTCTTCTTCCTAGGAGGACATCAGTCATTGGATTTAGAGTCCACCCTAAGTCTGGGATGATTTCATCTCGAGATCTTGAACTAAACTAATTATATCTCAAATATTTCCAAGGGCAAATCCCGAGGTTTCTGATGGTTTCTGATGCTATTTTGTGTAACACTATTCAGCCTCACCACGTGACAAATAAAATTCTAAGACCCTCCCCTCACTGATGGCACAGACCACCCTCTTGGCCAAGGGGACCCCAGAGGAACCTCAGCAGCCAAGCTCTTGGCCATGGTGGGAGAGGTGGGACACACCCTGTTTTCACCTCTCCTTCGCTGACTGCCGCTCGACTCTTCCTTCACTAAGGGCCGAGCAGAAGCCAGCCGCTTTGAAAGACTCCACCCCGATAGCAACCAGCCTCCTCACGCTGCCCCAAAACAACCAGCCAGTGTTCCTTCCAAAGAGGAAGCAAAAACCACGGGGTGGCTCTGGCCGGTCTGTGGAGGATGCGCAGTGCGGGTTTCCGTGTCCTCTGCTTCACTTTTCCACGTCAGTGGGCCGGAAACCCCACCCTCGGATCACGCTGACACCACCACGTTTTGCACATGTGACTCGCGACGGGGCATGAAGTGCAATCGCACTTGTGCGTGTTTCTCATCAATATTCATGACTCCTGTAGCTCATTGAATATGTATATTTCACCACCTTGCTCAACATAAATTCCTGTCTCATTCTTTCAATCCTCAAAGTGCCTGTTTCCGGCTTCTGGCCAGAGGCTATGCTTCCCAGCCTTTCAGAATGGCTGCCTGCAGGCAGGAACCGCTTAGAAGAGAGACAATTCTCCTTCCCAAATGTATCAGCCTCATCATTCTTCAGTCGTTACACAGCTGACAATTACAGCTGCACCAAACAGCACTAAGAGCATGCAAGGAGAGGCCATTCGGTGCCCCCAAGTTATTCCAGAAAGGGCAAGAACTCCTTGTTCTCAACCCTCACACCCTGGCCACCCTCACACCCTGGCCATCCTCACACCCTGGCCACCATCACACCCTGGCCAC
>NW_012114466.1:56460-154313 GCF_000951035.1 Colobus angolensis palliatus | reverse complement strand
CCTCACACCCTGGCCACCCTCACACCCTGGCCACCCTCACACCCTGGCCACCGTCACACCCTGGCCACCGTCACACCCCGGCCACTGTTACACCCTGGTCACCATCACACCCTGGCCATCCTCACACCCTGGCCACCATCACACCCTGGCCACTGTCACACCCAGGCCACTGTTATACCCTGGCCACCGCCACACCCTGGCCACTGTCACACCCTGGCCACTCTTATACTCTGGCCACCCTCATACCCTAGCTACCGCCATACCCTGGCACCCTGGCCACTGTCACACCCTGGCCACTGTTATACCCTGGCCACCCTCACACCTGGTCACCCTCGTGCCCTGGAAGGAAAGGAGGAGGATGCAGTGCCCTGAATTCAATGCAACAGCTGCTAATTGCATGAGTTCTACCAAGAAGTTTTATGAAGAAGTTGCCTCCATGTGACACCCACTCCAGCATTCTGATGACGCCTGCTGAATCTGTCCACACTCCGGGCCAGGAAGAGTCATTCTGGCTTCGTGCACTACACAAGACATCTGTAAATTGGATACTCTTTTCCTCCCTTTAAAAAATAATTTCCCTCAACCGCCATACACAGACAATTTTACACTGAGGAGTGCCGGCCGTGAGGCAAGAATTGCTGAGTGTGAGTAGAAAAGGCAGATGTGAAATGATCCCCCAGTCACTGAGGTGCTTTCTGGAAAATGCAATCAAATACTTGATAACTTGCTAATAGTATGGTTATTAAACAAGCTGCCTTCATCTTTCCCAGAGAGCAAGAAAATGTACAAGAATTTGCAACACAATGGAAAATGGGAGATTATGAAAGCAGGCTGCCTGTTGTTAATATTTACAGCATTTTACATTTCTAAAGGGTTCATGATCCTCTTTGAGCTCCTGCCCGCCCCTCCAGTGGCTGCAAAGCTTCCCCTCTGAGGGTTTCAATACTGATTATCCTCTCGCAGGAGCTCACTTCTTACTCGCCCTGTCCCTGCCCAATCAGAACAATCCTGGGAGCTTGGGAGCCCTGCCCTTGACTCTGACACTTGCCAGCAAGTTAGCCTCTGTGTACCTCAGTTTCCCTGTCCTAGAATTGGGAATGAAAATGATGTTACTTCCTAAAGCGGTAAGGATGAGGCCATGAAGTGCTAAAACTGGGGAGAGCTCAGAAGAGCCTCTGACAGGCAGTGAGCCTCCGTCAATGGTAGCAGGGAACTTTACAGCTATGACGCACTGGGAAGAGGGCAGGACATTGCCACTGGTCCGGGGTGCTCCCTGCAGTGTGGCTGGCTGTGCTGTCCATCTGAGGGAGGGGGTACTGGCAGGCATCAGGTGCTGGGAATTGGCAAAGGGAGGGGCCAGTGCAACCACTACCAACGGGATGATTGGCTGGGACCAGGGCCTCAAGACTCTATCATTCACTCATTCATTTATTCACTCACTCTGCTGTCCGAAGAAACAAGGGTTTCTTCACCTGCTGAGTAACGAGTGTAATGAGTGACTCCACAAGGATGCAAGTTTTCATCAACAGGCACTTTGTTACGCGTCTCAAGGAAGGAGAGCCCTGGGTGTGTTCTCCACAGCAGCGTCTCCCCGCGGGACAGTGACAAGAGGGTTTTAGGCGGCGATGGAGGGGATAAAGTGTGGCATGGCATTCAGAGGAAGGGTCCCAGTGGCACAGATGCAGCCAGTCCTCCTGCCAGCACACGGGCCCTTTGTGGTGGTAATGATGCCACAGCCCCTCCCAGGTGGAGACGTTGGCATGGCCATGAGCAAGGTTCACTCGAGCTCGTCTGCAATTCACCTGCCTCTCTCGGGAGCTGCTTCCAACTGACTGGGTGACCGCACTCCATGCAGGGGCTGGGAAGAAACAGGCTGCAAAGGAGGAGGCTGTAGAGCAGGCAGATTGCTCCAGTGGGTTAAATTCCTACGGTGCCTGTGTCAGAGGCGTGTGAACCAGAGCAACTCTATCTTAACAGGAGCTGCGTAAAATGAGGCTGAAACCTCCTGGGCTGCATTCCCAGGCGGTGAAGGCTTTCTAAGTCACAGGATGAGACAGGAGGTCAGCACAAAATACAGGTCATAGAGACCTTACTGATAAAACAAGCTGCAGTAAAGGAGCCGGCCAGAACCCACCAAAACCAAAATGGCCACAAGAGTGACCTCTGGTCGTCTTCTCTGCTGCACTCCCGCCAGCGCCATGACAGTTTACAAATGCCATGGCAACGTCAGGAAGTTACCCCGTATGGTCTAAAAGGGGGAGGCATGAATCATCCACCCCTTGTTTAGTGTATCACCAAGAAATAACCATAAAAATGGGCAACCAGCAGCCCTCGGGGCTGCGCTGTCTGGGGAGTAGCTGTCCTTTCATTCCTTTACTTTCCTAATCAACTTGCTTTCACTTTGCCCTGCAGACTCGCTCTGAATTCTTTCTTATGTGAGAGCCAAGAACCCTCCCTTGGGGTCTGGATCAGGACCTTTTCCTGTCACACCTGGAGAACCTCCCTGTCTGTTTACCATTCATCAAATATGCCAGGCACTCTACCAGACGCAGAATGTTAGAGGTGGAAAGCCCTCCATAGCCCAGCGGGTCCAGCCTCCCTCCCCTAAGCTGAGCCTTCCCCTCCCCCAAATTGCCAGCACTTTATAGATAAGTAAATTGAGACTCACAGAAGCAGGTGACTGTCCCTGGCCAGCTGTGGCAGGTTCGGCATGGGCTGACTCTTTACTACTTTCTCCACCCTCTGCCACCCCAAATGCAAGTCCCTGGTTATTCCATCCCACCAACGGAGGCTTTCTTTCAGAGCCTATGTAAGCAAAGTTCCCTGGCACTTTTCCACCCTGCCACCTACCCATCACTGCCACCCCAACACACTTGCCCCACCTCCTAGACAGGAAGCCTCCATGATGAGCAGGGTCATGTCCTCAGGACCAGCACAGGGCCTGGAGCAGAGTGGAGAGGCAAGGGGTGCCTATAAGACAAACACACGGAGGAACCAGCGCTCCTTATTGGTGTCTTCCTCCTCCCTGAGATTATTCTGAGCCAGGGTGTCACTGAGCTCTTAATACAAGATCATCACTCCTCCATTCTCACATTTGACTCCTCTGACTTGTGATGCCCCAAGCTCTAGCCCTCACTGGAGGTTATCCTCCCCGCTGACAGCAGCAACAGCAGCCGCCCATGCCAGCCCTTTCAAGCTTCACAGCTGCCCGTTGCCCTCACAGGGGCACCCTGATGCAGTCAGAACGACGGTTGTTATCTCTGCTTTGTGGATGAGGGAACTGACACTCAGCCAGTCGCCTGTCCTAGGTTCACGCAGCAGCAGCCTCGACTCCAGCCTGGACCCACCGCCTCTGAATGCCCCACTCCCTGCAGCCAATGGCTGCCTTTCCTATCTGATGCCAGGTCAGGGCACACACCAGATCTAGCCAAAGGATTCAAGCACCACTGCAGGTAATCTGATGCCGCTCCGTTTAAAGGAAATGCTCTAAATTTCACGTGGAAGCACAGACGGGAAGTGCAAATACAGAAAGAGGAAAGTTGCACTTGGTCTCAGGGTGCTGGGTAGGAGTTGCAGGTAATGATGTGAGCTCGTGGTTTTCGATCTACAGACATGCAAACAAATACACAGGTAAATGTGTGTGTGTCCATGCATACAGGTATCTCTGAACTTTTCTCACCAAGAAGTTCTAACAACAGTGACAACTCAGCAAAAATAAGCACACACATTGCCCAAATTGTATCTGGTTGCCATTTTCCACTAGTGATACCAGGACTGCTTGGAGAAATGGTTAATTCCGGGGCCGAGGCAGGGAAAGAACAAGATGAGGCTGGATGGGTCAGAAAGTAAGGAATGACTGAACGAATGATGGGAACATGTCAAA
Source organism: Colobus angolensis palliatus (assembly GCF_000951035.1). Lineage (NCBI taxonomy): Eukaryota > Metazoa > Chordata > Mammalia > Primates > Cercopithecidae > Colobus > Colobus angolensis. The sequence continues at coordinate 150,430 of NW_012114466.1, read as the reverse complement.
AAGACACAGAAAAGATCTCTGTCTCCAGGGACTGAATTTACACATGGAGGCTTCCTGTCTAGGGGAAGGGGTGTGTGTTGGGGTGTCAGTGATAGGCAGCTTAGAGGGTGGGAAGGTGCCAGGGAAGTTTGCTTACCTAGTCTCTGAAAGAAAGCTTCCATCTATAGGAGGCTTGCATTAGAGCTTGGTGGCATAAAACAATTTTTAAAATGACAAATACGTGAAACAAGGGTTTGCAGAATGCTTGACATCAGCCAACAAGAGAGTGATCCCAAGCGATGGGAAACAGATGAGGAGGCCCTGGGATCGCTCCAGTTTACAGGTCAGAGAGTTGCCAGGCCACTGTTCAGGGAGGAGGAGCCCAGCCACAGCCCAGTGGGCTCCTGAGTTGAGGAGACAGCGCAGAGTCTGGGGAACCAAGGGTGGCTGGGGTTCACTGGAAGAGTGACAGAGAGGAGAGAGCTGCACAGAGAGCATTGCAGACACCTGCAGGGGCCCCGGACTATCTGGCCGGATCAGCATCGGTGTGTGAATAGGAGGACACAGTCAGAGGCCAGAGAAAGAAGCACCAAGGGGACTAAAGGTGACCATGACCCGTGCACACGCAGAACCATGAAGAGTGCCCGTCCCACCAGCCCAGCTGGGAAAACTCATTTTTCACCACACGTCGGGTGAATACACAGAAGGCTCTTAGCTCACTAGTGGGGGATAATTAGCTCTGGACCAAGCACTATTCTAATTCCCAGCTAACAAATCTTAAAAGTAAGACTTGAAAGGATCAGGTTGTTTCGAGTAACTTCACTGCATCCCAAAAAAAAAAAAAAAGGAAAGCTCAAGAACGTTTCTAGGAATACAAAATATTTGCATCAAACAAGGCAAAATCCACAACGCTTGGCATGCAACCAAAAATGACCAGGTGTGCAAAGAACTGGGAAAATATGACCCAGGATGAGGAGCTAAACAGCCAAAACTCACCCCCAAAATGACACAGATATTAGAATTAGAGAGAAAAACATTAAAACAGTTACTATAACTGCATTCCATATGTTCAAGAAGATAATTACATATGTTCATGGAAGACGAAAAACATAAAAGTCCCAAACTGAACATCTAGAGATGAAAAGTACATCACGTGAGAGGAAACAATACTGGATGAGACTAAAGGTGAAGGAAAAGTGAGTCAGTGTGAAGACACAGCAATGGAAGGTATCCAAAATAAAACACAGAGGAAAAAATAATTTAAAAATGAACAGGGCATCAGTGAGCTATGAAACAGCTTAAAGCAGCCTCATATATACAGGCATAATTTGAGTCCCTGAAAGAGAAGAGGATTATGTGGGACAAAGAGAAAGAAAAGATGTTTGATGAAATCTTCCAAATGTGATGGCAACTGTAAACCCACAGATCCAAGAAGTTCAATGAACCCTAAGCACAAGAGAGATGAAGAAAAGTGCCCAGACGCAGTGGCTCCTATCTGTGATCCCAGGGCTTTGGGAGGCCAAGGCGGGAGGATTGCTTGAGTCCAGGAGCTTGAGGCCAGCCTGGACAACATAGCAAGACCCCATCTCTACAAAAAGTTAAACAATTAGCCTGGGGTGGTGGTGCAAGCCCGTAGTCCCAGCTTCTCAGGAGGCAGAGGCAGGAGAATCCCTCAAACACAAGAACTTGAGGCTATAGTGAGCTATTATCATGCTACTTCACTCCAGCTTGGATGGCAGAATGAGACCCTGTCTCTAAAATAAATTTTTTAAGATAACACCGAGGCACATCATAATCAATTTTCTCAAAACCAGTAATAAAGAAAAAACCTTAAAAGCAGGCAGAGGGAATGAAAAGACATGTTTTATACAAAGGACCAAAAAGTAATATAAAGCAAATTTCTCATCCCAAGTGATGCAAGCTGGCAATTTCTCATCAGAAATGATCTAAACAAGAAGCTATATTCTCAAAGTACTGAAAGAAAAATGGCCAGTCCAGAATTTTATACCTGTTAAGTGTACCATTAGTACCAACATTTCTGCTCTTACCTATTCTATTCAACTTTTTACTAGCTAACGAAATAAGCCAATGAAAAGAAACAAATAGTACCCCGAGTTGAATAGGAAGATATTACACTGTCTACATACACAGACAACATGATTGTCTTCTGTAGGAAATCCAGTGAAATCTACCAAAAAAACCCTACTAGAATTAGAGAGTTTAGCAAGGTTACAAGACGATTGTAGGTGTGTACATTAGTAACAATCAAATTTTGAAATTAAAAAAAATGCTTTTTACAATAGTATAAAAAGTATCAGAAACTTTGAGGTAAATCTGACAAAAGATGTGAAATACCTACAAACTGAAAACTACAAAACATTGCTGAAAGAAATTAAAGGAGTCATAAATCAATGGAGAGATACAGCATGATCGTTTATTGAAAGACTCAATATTATTCAGATGTCAGTTCTTCCCAAATTGATCCATAGATTCTATACAATACCAGTGAAAAATTCCAGCAGATTTTTTGTAGACATTGACAAACTACTTTTAAAATTCCTGTGGAAATGCAAAAGGCTAGAACAACTCAACAACTTCACAAAAGAAGCACATGGCATGACAACTAGCATCTACTGATTGGAAGAATTAGGATAAAGCTATGGTAAATAAGACAGTGTGGTATTGGCATAAAGTTAGACAAATCTATCAATGAAACAGAATGGAGAATCTAGAAGAGACACACAAATATGTGAACAACTGGTTTTTTGTGAAGATGTAAAAGCAATTCAGTGCAAAGGGATAATCTTCACAAATGGTTCTGGAAAAACTGGATGTGCATTGCAAAGAAATGTACTTCAATCCATACTTCCCATCATAGAAAAGGTTAATTCAATACACAGCTGTAAATTGAAAAACTTCTAGAAGAAAACAAGGAAGACTTTTGTGACCCCGAGTTAGGCTAAATGTTCTTAGACATGGAGCCAAAAGCGTAACCTAAAAAAAATTAAATTAAAATTTCTGCTTTTGTGAATTCACTATTAAGAGAATGAAAAAGCAAGCCACAAACTGGGAGAAGATATTTGCAAATCATGTATCAGACAAAAAACATGTCTCTGGAATACATGAAGAACTATCAAAAATCAAGAAAATGAACTAAATTTTTAGAGGCCAAAAACTTTAACCACAAATATTTCACCAAAGAAGCTATACAGATGTAAAGTAAGTCTGTACAAATGTGCTCAGCACCACTGTCATTAGGGAAAGGCAAATTAACAAATACAAGACCCTCCTGCATACGTACTAAAATAGCCAAAATTTAAAAGATTGAGGCAGGCATGGTGGTTCATGCCTGTAATCCCAGCACTTTGGTAGACCAAGGCAGGAAGATCACTTGAACCCAGGAGTTCCAAACCAGCCTGGGCAACATGGTGAAATCCCATCTCTACAAAAAATACAAAAATTAGCCGGGCATGGTGGCATGTACCTGTAGTCCCAGCTACTCAGGAGTCAGGAGTCTGAGGTGGGAGGATCACCTGGGCCTGGGTGGTGAAGGCTGCAGTGAGCTGTAATCACATCACTGCACTCCAGCCTGGACAACAGAGTGAGACCCTGTCTCAAAAAAAAAAAAAAAAAAAAAGACTGACCTTACCAAATGCTGAGGACGATGTGGAAAAACTGGAACTGATAGAAACTAGAGCTGGAAACTCTTGGAAACAGTTTTGTCAGTTTTTTAAATGGTAAACTCACACCTTCTGTACTGTCACTGAATGACAAAAGAGCCTGTCATTCCACTCCGAGATACTTATTTGCCAAAAAATAACGCAGCCTATCTCCTTCAGAGACTTGTACATGGATATTCACGGCAGCTTTATTTCATAATACTCAGTCCTACTTCAATCAAGCTGGGTTTTTTTTGATCTTTAATTTTTTTTTTTTTTTTTTTTTTTAAGAGATGAGGTCTCACTGTGCTGCCCAGGCTGGTCTCGAACTCAGGCAAGCTGTTATTTTTGCAGAAAGACACAAAAGTCGGCTTGAGGGGTCTCCCACCAGCCAGATTTGGGACAATATGAGCATCAAAGTAAGTTGTGATAGTGGTTTATTCGAGTCCTTTGAATAGCTCCTCAACCCCTGAGCCCATACTGATATAAATAAATAAATAGCAGAGAATTTTATTTATATAAATAAATAGATAAATTTATTTACATAAATAGCAGAGAAACTTATTTATATAAATAAATAAATAGCAGAGAAATTTATTACTTGTATAAAGATGCCAAACAATAAATATAAAATAAATGATAAAATTAGAGAATCAGTATTGGGCCAGGCATGGTGTGGCTCACGCCTGCAATTCCAGCATTTTGGGAGGCCAAGGCAGGTGGATCACCCGAATTCAGGAGTTTGAGACCAGCCTGGCCAACGTGGTGAAACCCTGTCTCTACTAAACATACAAAAACTTAGCCAGGCATGGTGGCGGGCACCAGTAATCCCAGCTACTCGGGAGGCTGAGGCATGAGAATCACTTGAACCCAGGAGGTGGAAGTTGCAGTGAGCCAAGATTGCACCATTGCACTCCAGCCTGAACGACAAGGAGACTCCGTCTCAAAAAATATATATGAAAATTTAAAAATTGAAATAAAATCTCTATGTATTAACCCATATAGCAACAAGGAACTCAAAACTCATGGGTGAAAGAGAGGTAGGAAATAGCATTCCCTGTGCTCTCACGGTTATCTCCCCATAGAACACTTATAATTTGCCAAACAAATAAACAAAAAAATACACCAAGTAACCTTACAGGAGAGAAACCTGGCAGACATTATCAAGATTAACTAATGCAAGAGATAACCTATTGAATGGTGAGATCTTCCCCCTCCCTTTGAACATGGATTGGTCTGTGTGACTACCTGGATCAATAGAGTGGTGCAAGGAACACCAGAGGGTAGGCCATAAACATGTCTGGCACTTGCCCCTCGTTTGCTTAGGACATGCACTCCAGGGAAGCAGCTGCCAGGCAAGGAGGCCAGCAAATCTGAAGATGTTTTCCCACATGCTACAAGAAAGCCCAAACTGGTCTACATGGAAGAGGTCCTAAGACTGACAGAAAACCATCTAGCCACCAGTTCCAGTCTCTATCTCACTGCAACCATGCGTGTGATCCTGCATCTGAACTCACAGTCATGACTGAATTCTTGATACACTGAAACCATGAAGATCATAAAATGGTTGTTTTTTGCTGCTAAGTGTTGAAATGGTTTTGTTGCACAGCAATAGCTAACTGGAACAGTGACAAAAGTTAACATCACTAATAATAGGAAAAATCAACCTCACATGACACCTGATGGGATGCAATGACAACCATATATCACATATCGAGTATTCTGTCCAAAGACACATAACCTGGGCCTACTCGGGAGGAAGTATCAGACAATCCCAAATTAACCTTCAAAAATACCAAGGACATGAAAATCAAGGAAAAACTGAGAAACGGAGAAAGATACTAAAGAGGACAAGAAACTCAAGTGCATCACCCTGAATTTGATCCTTGGGCCATAAGAAATGTCATTGAGACCATTGGTGAGGCATGAATAGGGTCTCCAAGTGAAGGGTACTATTTTTTTTGCAACTTTTTCTGTAAGTTTGAAGTTGTTTCAGAATAGAAAAAAAAAAAAATACATGGCCATATGCTATGGTTTAAATGTGTCCCCTCCAAAACTTAGATGTTGCCCATGTGATATTATTACAGGGTGGGACCCCTAAGAGGTGATGAGGCTGTGAGGGCTTCTCCTTTGTGAATGAGATTAAGGCCTTTATAAAAAACGACTCATGAAGCATTCAGACATTTTATCTTCCAGTTTCTACCATGTAAGGAACACAGTGTTCTTTCCCTCCAGAAGATGCAGCTCTCACCAGACAACCAACTAGCACCTTGATCATGGACTTCTCATCCTCTGGAATGGTGAGAAACAAATTTTTCTTATAAAATGCCTATTCTCAGGTATTCTGTTATAGCAGCACAAACGACCTGAGACAGAAATTGGTACTAAGAGTGGGGTGTTCCTATAACAAATACCTAAAAATGTGGAATGGCTTTGGAACTTGGTAATGAGTAGAGGCTGGAATGGTTTTGAAGTGATTGCTGAGAAAGTCTATATTACTGTGAACAGAGCATTAAGGGCAATTCTGATGAGGGCTCAGAAGGATAGGAGAGCTGTAAGGAAAGCTTCATTCTTCTTAGAGATCACTTAAATAGTCATGAATAGAGTATTGGGAGGAATAGTGACAGTAAAGGTCACTCTGCTGAGGTCCTAGGTGGAAAAGAGGACTAGCTTATTGGAAACTGGAAGAAAGGCCATTCTTATTATAAAGTGACAAAGAGCTTAGATGAATTATGTTCATGTTTTAGGACTTTGTGGAAGGCAAAACTTAAGAGCAATGAACTAGGATATTTGATGGAAGAAATCTCTAAGCAACAAAACATTCAGGAATCTGCATGGCTTCTCTTAACTTCTTATAGTAAAATGTGAGAAGAGAAATCATTTAGAAATTGAACTTATGATTAAATGGGAAACAGAATGCAAAAATCTGGAAAATTCTCAGCCTGCCCATGTAAAGCATAAAAAGTGGGTTTAGGAGAGAAAATCAAGGGTGTGGCCTAGCAACTGTTTGATAAGGAGATTAGGAAAAGGAAGCCAAGTGCTGCTATTTATCAAGGCAATGGGAGAATGACCCTGAAGGCATTTCAGAGAGCTTCAAGGCTGCCATGCCCATACAGGCCCAGAGTACCAGGGTGTTAAGGGCAGAAGGCTTTCCAGGGAAGTCCACCTCATCTGCTCCCTGTTCTTCAGCTGCTCAGCAATGGCTCAAGCGGACCTAGGTATAGTAGGGCCATGGTTCCAGAAGGTATAAGCTTCTGGTGGCAGTATCCACATGCTACTAATTCTGTATGTGTGCAGAGTGCAGGAGCTATGGCAGCATGGTTTCCACAGAGTCCCAACCAGGGCAATGTTCAACCACACTGTTGAGTCAGGGCTATTGCAGAGAGCCCCTATTTAAGCAATGCTTAGTAGAGCCATGGCGCCACGGCTGCTCACAAGATCCCAGACCTGTAGAGCCACCAGCAGGCAACTAACCCTAGCCTGGGAGTGCTGTGTGCTGCCAGCACCTGACACCAACTCATGAGACCTGCTATATGGGCTATGCCCAGCAAAGCCATGAGGGCGTGGCTGCCCGAGGCCTTGAGGGTTCAACTTCCACCCCACTGCATCATCCAAAAAGTGGGACAGGGAGTTAAAAAAGATTATTCTCCAGCCCCAAGATTTAATGTTGTTTGACTTACTTGGTTTTGGATTTACCTGAGCCCCCATTATTCCCTTCTTCTTGCCTATTTCTTCCTTGTGTGATGGAAATATTTATCCTATGCCTCTCCCTACACCATTGTATTTCAGAAGCACATAACTTGTTTGATTTCACAGGTTCACTGCTGGAGAGCAGTTTTCCTTGAGGTGATGTCTAGATGAGACTCTGGGCTTGAGGCTTTAAAGTAGATGCTGGAATGAGTTAAGACTCTGAGGGCTATTGAGATGGAATGAATATATTTTGCATGTGAGAAGAATATGAATTTGGTGGGGGGAGAGGGATAGAATGCTATTGTTTGAATGTGTTTCTTCCAAAATTCAGGTGTTAGCCATGTGATAGTATGAGAAAGCAGGGCCTTTAAGAGGTAATTAGGCCATGAGGGCTGCTCCCTCATGAAATGGATTAAGGCCCTTATAAAATAAGCTTCATGCAGCATTCACTCTCCCTACCACTTTCCGCCACACGAGGACGCAGTGTTCCTCCTTTCCAGAGGATGCAGCCCTCACCAGATGACCTGCCAACACCTTGACCTTGAACTTCCCAGCCTCCAGAGTTGTGAAATATACATTTCTGTTGTTTATAGGTGATCCAGCCTCAGATCTTCCATTACATGAACTAGGATGCCTCATTTTGCTAAATTCTGATAGAAGGGTTTGTGTGTGCTCAAGGCTCAGAAAGGAAGGTCATTTCTACCTCATTCAAGGTTCTTTCTCCCAGCCTTGGGCATTCATCAGGCAACGAGGCTCCATTTAGACACCAGGACGGAAGAAATGCCACAGCTCCATTAGGAAGCTGGCTCAGCCACAGAGGTCACAGGTGGGTAATCAGGGAAAAAGGCATTTTGGGGGAAAGGAGCCTCCTGAGGTCATGATTTTGCATATGGTTGTTAATAATGCAACACTGAGTCTATTAAACAGAGTAAAAGGTAACTTTGGCCCGTGGGAAAGGACATTATGCAAATTCAAGCAGAGAAAAGCTTTTTAAAATGCACATACTTAACTAAAGCATCCAGAGCTCTGGTCATTAGTTTCTTTTAAAAATGTCCCCAAGAAAGCGTCGTTTCCACCAATTGCCACTGAACAGAAAGCCAGGATTTGGATTCCAACAAACCAGGACACTGGCTCTAGATTGTTGCTGTATCCACTGTGGGACGTTGAGGATGCTTCTCAAAGTCTCTGAGACACCGTGTTCTCATCAGTGAAACATATTTTTCAGACTTTTTAATGTTCTTTCGGAATTGTGGTGAGCACAGGCTTCAGGATGGAGCTGTCCACAGACGCGCAGTGCTGAAACCCTGGCATAAATAGGCCCACTCAAAAGCTCGTCTCTGGTATCCACCTGCACCATCCTAGCTGTGGGTAGCAGGATGTCTGTTCTGCAGCCATGGAAACAGCCCTCAGAAAAGCAATTAGTGCACAGGTGTGCACTTTAGATCTGCGATATTTCGAAATTATTTATAACTGTAAAAGCAATTAGTCTACATAATGGACTAATCACTTACTGGAATTTGGGATTCTTTTGGATTTCTATATAACACGCATGTATCCAGCACAATTTAGTTTTATAAATGGCAATAATTAAATCAACTCCAATTTCATTTCAATTAGATTGAGTACAACTATCATAGATTTGGAAATTGCCATGTGTGTGTGGAGTGGGGTGTGTATTTCTTCCTTCTATCTGCTAGTTCAAAAAAGTGAAGTTAAATGAGAATATACTGAGGTAAATAATATCATTTTTGGTAACTTTTCATAGGACTGGTATTATCTTCATTTTACAAACAAGGGCCTATTTTAGAAAGATCAAGGCTAACCTTAAAGATTGTTGAGTGATCAGAAAATGTGTACTGTATTATCTAATTTAATTTATATGACAGCCAAAATGTGTATTTGCACATTTACCAATAAAGAAAACTGGTCACAGAGAGGAAAATGAAAGGTAACAAAAATTTGTGACTGGTCACTATGTAAAGTATATATGTTACTTTTTAACATCTGTAACAATTCTAGGAGGAAAGAGTTATTTCCCAATGTCAGATGAAAAACCAGAGGGTCAGAGATGTTGAGTAACTCACCCAGATTTATCCACAGTGAGAGATCCAGGTTTTAGACCCAAACCTGTCTGGCTTGAAAGCTCAGAATCTTCCTGAGTTGCTACAGCAACTCCAGACTGCCCCAGGAAGCGGCCTCCCCTGAGCTGTCCTTCTGTGTGGACACCACTCTGCTCACTCCAAGAACTCAGACTCCTCCAGCATTCAGCTCCCATAACGTTGTGGCTTCCCTAGCCCTTCACACAAGGAAAATACGATAACCTCATAGCCACTGGGCCTGAACAGAGTGCAGGTGTCATTCTTACCTGTCATTCTTGCATCAGCCCACTCTCCCTCCTCCATTAAATACCCAGTTTTGAAGTCCATGTATCTGACTCCTTCTCCTGCCACCATTCCTTGCAGCTATCTACTCCTCTCATGCTCTCTCTTCTTTCTCAAAGACCTTAGGTCCTCTCTCCCTCCCACTCTCTTCAATTACTCCTGCTGTTATTCTTGGCCATATCAATGCCCAGACAGGTGACCTGCCAACACCCTCCTGGGTCCTTATTCTCATCCTGTCTGGTCTTCTGCTCTCCTTGGTCCTTCTGAGACTGTGTAATGGCAGTATCTGCAATACCTCCTTAACAGCCGTGTTAGAGATCCTGCTCTCAGAGTACAATCTACAGTTTTGCCTGCATGTTCCCCTACATATCTCTAATCTAACAGTCGTCAGTCCCACTAGGACTCTGACCCATGATACTTCTCCTTTTATCTTTCCTCCGCCCCCTCATGTCTTCACTTTCCTCATTGCACAGCTGATATTTCACATCAGACAGTGTAACCACTCCTTGGCTGCTTCCCCTCCCTAGAACACTGACATCCTCCAGTATCCCCACATCTCACTTTCTTCAGGTCTTTGCTCATAGATCATATTTCAGAGAAGCCATCCTAGCCACCCTGCCCAAAACTCAGCCCAAAGCTCCTGCTCCCTTTCTGTACTTTCCATCTCCTGAAATGTGCATCCATCTCACACTGTATTATATTCTCTTAGCACAGAGTCGGTTCCCAATCATTCTTGAATAAACTCCCTGCACTTTGTGCCCACATCGTTAGCACCTGTTTATGAATTGTTTGGAACATTTCTCTTATTTTATTGAAACTATTAGCTCACATAGCTGATGGCCCATGTCCCATTCATCTCTGTATCCCATGGGCCAGCAGTGACCAGACAGAGTAAGAACCCAGCAAATATTTGTTAAGTGAAAGAACAAAAGAAGGAAGGCTGAAAGCTGCTATGTTGCTTAGCACAGCACATCAGGTGTCTGAGAAGCTGATGTCTTATACCGCTTGGGGACTTCGTGTAGATCTTGGGCATGGAACAATGTGTTTTATTCTAAAATATATGGTCAAAAGGCCACTTGTCTCCTTCTGGTACCACTCCCTACTCTCACACGTCCTTCTCACAGTCTCAGCATCACCCACACAAGCTTGTCACCACCCCATAATATCCCCTATTCTTCCTTAATCATCTCCGAATCTAGCCCACCCTCTCAGAATCATGATGCCTCTCCTGACACAATAAACGGGAGGGCTGCTAACAAGAATGGAGAACAGTGGAGTTTTGCGTGTTTCTGTTTTACAGATGTCATCTGGAGCCCTTATTCTCTGTGTGCAGGCAGGTCTCTGCACGCTACGCAGCCCTTAAATTGCTCTGTGTCCCAAGTGGATGATGGTTCTCCGACATCTTGGACCTAAGTTCCCCATTCAGGCCTCCCAGGATTATCATCAGCACATCCAAACAAGACACGTACTCCAGGTCCAGAGAGTCTGCAAAGGTCATGAATGCAACCCTAGCTCTCCGACCAAGGCTAAGGGGGATCAACGAGGGCTATAGGTGGAAGGACAGGAGGGCAGGTGTTATCACCACAAAGGCTTCAAAGAGAGAGAACAGGGGAGAAAAGCAGAGAAGAGCAAACCAGGAAACATGGAAGGTTCCCTGCTTTCAAATCTAGGCATCTGGCATACTTGCCCCCAGTCCCATCACTCGCCTCTTCCTGAGCCTACTCAACGAGTGTTACTATTGATAAGGAAAATGATACATTCACACTTTAAATAGTAACTGAAATTTGTATTTATTTTATTGTCAAGGCAGTTTTGCACTCATGATCGCATTGACCTGTCATCACACACCTGAGGACAGGTGCCACCCTCGTCCCCATCGCACAGATGAGAAACTGAGGCACGGATTCTTCATCCAGTGGTTTGCTCGTGTCATCCAGGTGGTAGCTGGAATTAGAACCCTAGGTTTGCAGGTCGGGCATGGTGGCTCACGCCTGTAATCCCAGTACTTTGGGAGGCTGAGATGGGTGGATCACCTGAGGTCAGGAATTCAAGACCAGCATGGTTCAACATGGTGAAACTCCATCTCTACTAAAATTACAAAAATTAGCCAGGCATGGTGCTGTGTGCCTATAATCCCAGTTATTCGGGAGGATAAGGCATGAGAGTCGCTTGAACCCGGGAGGTGGAGGTTGTAGTGAGCTGAGATCGCACCACTGCACTCCAGCCTGGGTGATAGAGTGAGACTCTCTCTCTCAAAAAAAAACAAAAAACAAAAAACAAAAAAAAACAGGTTTGTGACACCCAACCCGGTGCCCTTTCCCCAGCAGCCTGTAGCCACATAGCCCACTCAGTGCCGTCTGCAAGAAGCAGGCTGTGTCCCACTGAAAACAGGCTCTGGCCCGCAGCCCCCACCCTGGAGAATCACTGGCTGCCCCTGGCCAGCCACCGCGGACCGACGTGCAGCTTCCTCGTATGGATCCCCTCTTTTTTCACAAGTGACTCCATTAGAGGGAAAGGTTAGATAAATGCTGTGCTTTGAGTCAATGGAGCCAATCTTTCTTTCCCCACTGGCTCTGAGCTTTGCCGCTTGCCTCATGAGTGCTCTAAACGCCTTTTACTACTTCATAATCACCCGCATTGTGCTCCACGCTCACCTTGTTATTTAAACTCCCATAAAAGGTAAAATAAAAAAAAGTTAATGGCCTAAAACTTGCTTCTTCGAACAACCTAAGAGGACATTTTACTCATAAATGTAAGCAAGGCAACAGGATTCCTTTTCTCCGGTTATGAGACAAATAAATATCTTCCCAAGGCTCCACAGCCATGGTACCCAGCGACGGGCTGTACAGCGCCTCGTCCTCAGTGGCCCTGGGGAGAACTCCCTGCGCCTGGGACTCCAGCACCCTCACAGCCCCTGGAAAGCCTGCTCCTCTGGGAGCGAGAATAGCATAACGGGGACAGTGATGGATTACAGTGGCCCCACCTCCTGCCCTTCTGAGGGGGACCCAGCAAGCCTTTCACTCTCCAACCGGACAGCGCAGATTGAGTGTCTGCGATGTGCCAGACCTAGGGACAGACACGTAGAGCCAGGAATCCCGTTCCCAGCCTCCCAAACCACACAGGTGAGGAGACAGGCGAACAGAGAGAAAACACAGCACGTTCAGTGACTGTGGAGGAAGGAGAGGGTGTTACAGGGCGCAAAGACGTTCAACCAGCTGAGCATTCACGGAAGGCTTCCTGGAGGAGACGGTTCATCCTGAGAAATGAACAGAATTTTGCCAGGTGAAGAAAAGCAGAGAATCCCAGACCAAAAGAAGAGCATGGACAAAACCAGGGAGAAGCAGAAAAGATGGCCGGTTTAGAGGTGGAGAGCAGTACATGACTGAAGCAAGAGAGCCAAGAAGGGGCAGCTTGAAGGGGAGCGGAAGGCAGGCAGCTCCGATGGTGAAGGTTGGGGATGTCCTGCCGGGCTGGAGGCTTCTCTGCTCCTCGTGTCGCATGCAGGGAGCAGCAGGGAGCAGATCTGATCATGAGTGAGACTGTGGACGTCACCTGATTGGAAAACCAAACGCACCCTCCCTGCTTTTCCCCCACAATGTGGGGATGGACGCAAATGGACAAAAGTGGGTGTCTCCCCCGGGAGTGCGGCTCCTGCCACATGGCAAAGCTGGCAGTGCACAGAGGAGGGATGGAGGGGGAGCTGGGGTGTTCAGAGGCAGGGAGGGCATGAAGAGCCACCAGCACAAGCCCGGGCCTGCCCTCATGCTCCCAGCACTGGTGCCATTCAGAGTGTGAGCACGCTCTCCCCTCCCACCAGACCTGACCCAGCATCTTGCAGGGACTGTGTGCTCAGCAGATGTGTGTGCGACAAACCGAGAAGCAGGTCCAGGGCACGGCTAACAAGCTCTCTTAGCACCTGGGAGGCCGGACAATCTAGCCCAGAAAATCCACATTTAAATTTAACTAAATTAGATGGAGCGAGCCTGTGCAGGACCCCCTGGAGGAGTGGTGTACACTCTCCCCTCACAGGCTGTTGGTCTGCAGAGCAGACAGACCAGGAGCACAGGTGGCCATGAGATGCTCCAATGTACCCACATACCCCTTGCTTCCAGGCATCACCTGCTCGTGATAAACATCTCGATTCCCAACCAACCTTTCTCGGCATCCATGAATATAACGGCTACCTTTATGGTCAACTTGGCTGGGCCACGGTGCCCAGATATTTTGTCAAACATTATTCTGGATATTCCTGTGAAGGTGTTTTTGGATGAGATTAACATTTAAACCTGGGGACTTTGAGTAAAGCAGATTGTTCTCTGCAATGTGGGTGGGCCTCATCTAATCAGGTGAAGGCCTTCAGAGAACAGAGACTGACCCCCTCCTCAATCAGAAAGAATCCAGCCAGCCAGCACGTGGTCTTCAGGCTTGAACTGCACATCAACTCTTCCCCGGTCTCCAGCCTGCTGGCCTGGCCTTGCCAGGCTCTATAACTGTGTGAGCCAATTCTTTAAAATCTCAATCTCACTATCTCTCTCCCTCTCTCTCTCTCTCTCTCTCTCTCTCCCCCTCCTCCCTCCCTCCCCCCTTCCCTCTGTGTCTCAGGAGATCCCTGAATAATGGAAGGAACCAGGACAAGCTGTCCCTCAAGGCTGTGTTGTGGCCCCAAGACCCCAACACCTGTTCCCACTGCCTTTCTGAGATGGATCTCCCATCGTGTCCACCTCTACTGTGATGTCACTGCTGAGCCGACTCGGGAAGAAAATCTTTGCTCTGAGTTAGGTTTGATTGGGACGATTCCAAGGCAAGGGTGCCTGGGCTCCAAAATGTGACAGGGCCTCTTCAAGTAGCCCTTCCAGCTGACAAAACCAGCCCCTCTGGTGAGTCCTCACAATCTCACCTCTGACCCTTTACATCCCCACCCCCACACACCCCCACTGGATCCATCAGACACAGCTCTGGATGCCTGGCAAGGTGCATCTGCATCCTCTGAGAACATCTTCAGGTCCAGTGCAAATCAGCAAGTGCTAGTGGATAAAGAATGGAAGGAGAGGTACCTATGTCCATGCTGGGGCTTCCCTAGGATGATGGTACAACGACATCACGAAGCTGAGTGCTCAGTGCCCAGGAGAGAGGCAAATGACAGTTACAGGCATCAGACGAGAAGGAAGCCTTCATCAGGGTTGCTGCTCATTCAGCTGGCCCAGAAGCTCAACTGGTAATTAATAAACTTAACAATCAACTGGAGTGAAACTTCCCTGTTTCCAGGCACTACCCTGTCAAAAACAACTTTCATCCCACCTCAAAAGAACAGTTTTTAAAGGCCAATTTAACTTTTTCACCATCCCATCCAAGTGCCCATGTGTAGGGGATGGATGGATAACAGGACATGGAAGCTCCATATGAAATCACAGGCAGGAGTAAGAGGGAACCAGGGGAACATCCACCATGGATAGACCCTTCAGACTCAAGAGTCAGGAGGCGGGAAGAAAAGAATGGCATCTGGTAAAATACTCATGTAAAGTTAGAGAAATACTTATGCAACACAATGCTCAATATTTTGCAGAGATGTCACCATATGCAAAGAATTACTCCAAATCTATTATAACGGGTGTTTATGAGGCTTTGAGGCAGAATGGAAGTGGGAGTAGAGAATAAAGGGGAAAATGCAGTAATAAAACAAAAGAAACAGTTACAAAAAATATAGAAAATGAACAACCCTTCTGAAGGCAACTAACTCAACATGCCCAATAAAATACTGTTGTAAATATCCCTTTTCAAATGTGTTGTGAGTGGTCAAGAAACAATAAACCCCCACGGACCAATTAACGTATGAAAGCAGGATCCTCCATCGGCAAACTCCGGAAGATCTTGACCTTCTGACTAATAGCTGCACAGACCCAGGGTACACGGGACAAGAAGAAGTCAACTCAGTGAAGGGTGTCTCATAACACAGCCCCCCAGGAAGTGGGGACCTCCAAGAGCTACCCCTCCGTATAACGCTAACCTAGAAAGACCTCATAAAAGACAATAAAGACCCTACGTTGGCTCAAACTTATTGTTGAATAGATAGAAAAAAAATTCTCCTGATAATGTGAAACCCCAAACCAATGCTCACGTGGTTTTGCATTCTGAACTCATATACACTGTGAGAAAAAGGAGAAAGGAAAAAAAAAAAAAACTCAAGGGAGAAATTATTTTAAAGTTGTCCTATCCTGAGCTCATAGCAACCCAAGAGAATACAGATTCTCTTCAACAGAATACAACTTCAATACGAGCCTCAAATAATTCCCACATACAAAGTTATATGGAAAAAATGAGCCATGGTCAAAAATCACAAAATACACAAAAGGCAGGTTATATGCATGACAGCCCGCAGAAACAACTGGCTTCAGGAACGGCAGAGGCTGCAAAGCCAGCAGCCACTGCATTTCTAGAAGCTGGAACATAAAATAGAAATATTGTATAGATGTAAAATATGCTTTAAGACCCCAAATTTTTTAATATTAAAAAGAATCCAAGAGACTACAAGAAATGAAGGAGATTTGAAAAATAACTGAGTAGAAGTCTAGAAATAAAATTAAAAATATAACCAAAATTAAAAACTCAACAGACATGGTACAGCAGACTGTGCACAGCTGATGAAACAATTACTGAAGTGAAAGGCAGGAGACAGCATAGACATGAACAAATGTGACAGACGCAAAAGATGGATGGGCTAAGAGGGAAAGGGGCGCGGGGGTACGTCTCATTCGAATTCTAAAAGGAGGCAACAGAGACAGTGGAGCAGAGGCCACACTTATTAGATGGTGGACAAGTATTTCCAGAAACAGAAGAAAGGCTCCAACCCTTAAATTTAGGCAACTGGACAAAACACAAAGAGAATACATGTTTTCAAAAGAAAGAAATCGGCCAGGCGTGGTGGCTCACGCCTGTAATTGCAGCACTTTGGGAGGCTGAGGCGGGGGGATCACTTGAGATCAGGAATTCGAGACCAGCCTGGTCAACATGGTGAAACCTTGTCTTTACTAACAATACAAAAGATTAGCCAGGCGTGGTGGCGCATGCCTGTAATCCCAGCTACTGGGGAGGCCGAGGCAAGAGAATTACTTGAACCTAGGAGGCGGAGATGCAGTGAGCCGAGATCACGACACTGCACTCCAGCCTGGGAGACAGAATGAGACCCTGTCTCAAAAGAAAAAAAAAAAAAGAACAGAAAGAAATCCACACTGAGTTAAACTATCAAATAAGCAAGAAAAATATCATAAAAAAGAAATATGAAAAGAAAATATCATACAAAGAGAAAGAAAACAAATACTATCCATCAGTGAGCAAAAGCCAGATTGAGGATTGACTTCTCAATAGCAACAGTGAATGCCAAAAAAAAAAAAAAAAAAGGCAATAATATCTTCAGTGTGTTTCAGAGAGAATAAAGAATTGTACACTCAGAAAAACTATCGTTTGATGATGGAGGTAAAATATACATATTTTCAGACAAAAATAACTTAATAAGATAATTTGCCATCAACTGACCATACCACAGAAAATTCTAAAGAATCTACTTCAGACAGAAGGAAAGCCATGCCCAGAAGAAATTGGGAAATACAAGAAGGAGTAGTAAGCAAAGAGAATGGTATTTATTTGGATAAATCTAAATAAAAGTAAACTGAATAGAATCAAAGCAACAACTCAATTGACAACAACAACAACAACAGAACCCAACTTGGGGGGCTTAAAAAACAAAATTTAAAAATGGATAAAATGTAATAAAATTGGGCAAAATGGCACATAATAGAGAAGGGAAATTTCAGAGTTAAAGTATCTTAAGATCCTTGTGCTTTGGGGAGGACGGGAAGTAGTTTTTACTTTGTTGGTTTAAAAGTAAACTCTTCTAAAGTAACAACTGAAATAAAATAAATAAGAGTGCAAAAACCTCCAAAACGGTAGTGGGAAAAAGTGGAATGAATAAAACAAACTCAGTGAATATAGAGAAAGACAATTGGAGGGAAAACAGAAAGTATGAAAGATGATAAACATGAATCATAATTTTTCACTAGTTACAATAGATATAAATAGTCTAATCTCAGTTAAAAGACAAAGATTGCTCAACTAGATTTTAAGAAGATAATTGATCTATACACTATTTATAAAAAACATACAACTTTAGAATGCAGGAAGATCAAATAAAAGGATGAAGAAGGATTAGGTAATATTTATTCAAATACTAATGAAAAGAAAAAACTCAGAGAGAGAGAGAGTGTGTGTGTGTGTGTGAGAGAGAGAGAGAGAGAGAGAGTCAGAATTTAAGGCAAAATACACAGAGAATAGAAGGTTACTATAAAAATGCCAAAAAGTTAAATATACCAGGATATAGAATAATTTCAAATAGTAATTAATCTAACAGCTTCAAAATATATAAAACTAAAATTGACTATTCTATCATAGAAGGAAATCTTGTTGTTTTTTGTAAATATCAGTAGACAAAAAGGATAAATTTAAATATTGGAATATCATAATTAACAAGCTTAGTCTACTCTAAAAATAAAAACTACTGGAGAATGCATATTGTTTCCAAGCACACATGGGACATTTATAAAAATCAGCACATCCTAGGCCATACAGCAGTATTAATACATTTTAAAGCATTAAGATTATACAGATCAATTTTTCAGACAAAACTTTAATTAAATTAGAAATTAATAAAAATATCATTAGAAAGACTACATGCATTTGGAAAAATCATTTTAAAGCACACATCTAAATTAATCATTGAGGAGGTTATAATGGAAATCAAAAATTTGTTTAATTTGAAATTTCAAAACTTATAGGATGCAGCCAAATCAGTTCATAAAAGGAAACTTATAGCCTTAATTGCTTAGGTTAGAAAAGAAGAAAGATTGGAAATCAATGAGACAAGCATACAACACAAGAAGTTACAAAAAGAGTAAAATACATCAAAGAAAATGAAAGAAAATGATTTTCAAACATTAAATAAATGAATAAACAACAGACAAAATAAAGTTTTGAACGTACCAATTAACTGACAACATTCTAGTAAGAGAATGAGAGAGGCTAGTATAAACAGGTAAGAAGGAAACATTTGGGTGGGGTGTTGGAGGAGGTGGGATGGCAGCCATGAGGCTGTCTGGGAGGAGAGGGGTCCAGGCAGAAGGAGAGGTTGCAGAAGGACAGGAGTCTGGAGTACATGCTCTTAATATCCTACCTTCTTAGCCATGATAAACATGAATCATAATTTTTCACTAGCTACAATATATATAAATAGTCTAATCTCATTAGTTAAAAGACAAAGATTGCTCAACTATATTTTAAGAAGACAATTGATCCATACCCTATAAGAAACATATAACTTCAGAATGCAGGAAGATCAAAGAAAAGGATGAAGAAAGATCAGACAATATTTATTCAAATATCAATCAAGAGAAAAAACTGAAGAGGTGTGTGTGTGTATTGTATGTAGTTCAAAAGCATGCAAAACTAAACGATACATTATTTATGTATTCCTGGACAGCAAGATTAAAAACTGCCACACCAGCACTCCACTCCTTCTTCTCAATAACACTTCTAACGTAATTAGGGGCACACCAATGTGTAATTATAACACTTCTAATAGGATTAGTACACTGCATTTTCTAACATATTTTTTGTTTTAATCATTGTCTGTCTCTCTCCGTAAGAATTTAGGCTCCATAAGGACCGTGGGTATTGTTACTTTCATTCACTGCTACATCCCCAAGACGTAGAGCAGAATCTGGCACTTAGAAAGTGCTCCATAAAAATTTTGGATGAATCTATCCAAAAACCTAATAAAAAAATGAGGGACAGACTTGACTGGGCACTCTACAGAACAGGAAATGCCAATGGCCCATAAACATGACAAGATGCTCAACCTCTTTAGTAATCAGTTGCTTTGTATTAGTGTATCGTGCAATCTAGTCCATGCATCTTCCATGAGATGCCATCTCACACCCACTGGATGTGCAAACCCAGAGAAGTCAGACAGTGTCAGATGTTTGTGTGGTTAGGGAGCAGATCCTAGATTCTGCTGGTGGGTGTGTAAGTTGGTCTAACCACTTTGAGTAGTCATCTGACACTATCTAGTACCCTTAAATATGTGTGTGCTGGCTCCTCTTCACTCCAAGACCCATGTCTATCCATTGCTGCCCTGCTCTGACTTTCCGGGGGCCAACGTCTCCATCATCCAGGGAGCATCTCCCAGAGCTCCTTGCCCCTGGGACTCCAACTGGGTTCAGCCAATGAGAAGCACTGGAGGAAGTCAGGGGACAGGATGAGAGAACAATCAGGGTATTTCTCTCCACCCCACTTCCCCTCTGCACTGGCATCACGTGTCCAGCGCGGGCTGCAGACTCTACAGCGCCACCTGCTGCCACATGGAATGAGAAAAATGCAAACTGCTTAAGAATTGAGCAGCATAGGCCGGGCGCGGTGGCTCACGCCTGTAATCCCAGCACTTTGGGAGGCTGAGACGGGCGAATCATGAAGTCAGGAGATCGAGACCATCCTGGCGAACACAGTGAAACCCCGTCTCTACTAAAAATACAAAACAAATCAGCGCATGGTGGCGGGCGCCTGTAGTCCTAGCTACTCGGGAGGCTGAGGCAGGAGAATGACGTGAACCCGGGAGGCGGAGCTTGCAGTGAGCTGAGATCCGGCCACTGTGCTCCAGCCTGGGCGACAGAGCAAGACTGTCTCAAAAAAAAAAAAAAAAAAAGAATTTAGCAGTATAAGCCGAGCACAGTGGCTCACGCCTATAATACCAACACTTTGGGAGGCCAAGGTGGGCGGATCACTTGAGGTCAGGAATTCGAGACCAGACTGACTGACATGTTGAAACCCCATCTCTACTAAAAATACAAAAATTAGCTCGGCATTGTGGTAGGCACCTGTGATCCCAACTGCTCGGGAGGCTGAGGCATGAGAAATGCTTGAATCCCAGGAGGCGGAGATTGTAGTGAGCCGGGATCATGCCACTGCACTCCAGCCTGGGCGACAGAGTGAGACTCCATCTCAAAAAAAAAAAAAAAAAAAAAAAAAGGAATTTAGCTGCATAGTTCTATTGTACATAGTTCAAAAGCATGCAAAACTAAACAATACATTATTTATGTATTAAAGGGCTAACACAGGAATGATTAATACCTAATTCAAGATCATGAATGAACCTGCTAGAAGGAGAAAGAAAAGGGGAGCACGAAATGACGAGCAGGAGGTTCTCAACTTCCCGGTCATCTCTTGTAAACTGTCTGGTGCATACAGAACTGGTGCCTTTTATTTTTTATGCTTCCTCATATATTATGTGTGCCTGTTGTATGTATTTGTTATTTAATAAAAACTAATTTTAAAAAGATAATCAAGGTTTTTCCAGAACAAAAACTCTTATTTAAATGGCCATGATGCTAAAATGTTTAAATATGCTAAATATGCAGAATTATGATTTTGCAGAACTTCCAGAAATTAAAAATAGCAAACAGAAGAAGAAAATTAGCCAAGGTCGAAACATTTTTAATAATTACATTCAGCAGAGTAATATTTATTTATTTATTTATTTTTTAAGACAGAGTCTCACTCTTTTGCCCAGGCTGCAGGGCAGTGGCATGATCTCAGCACACTGCAACCTCCGCCTCCCGGATTCAAGTGATTCTCCTGCCTCAGCTTTCTGAGTAGCTGGGATTACAGGCAACCGCCATCATGCCCAGCTAAGTTTTGTATTTTTGTAGAGACAGGGTTTCACCTTGTTGGCCAGGCATCTTGGACTCCCAACCTCAGGTGATCCACCCACCTCAGCCTCTCAAAGTGCTGGGATTACAGACATGAGCCACCACACCCAGCCGAGTAACATTTATTAAAAAATAATTAAGCCAATATATTATAAATTTTAAATAAGATCTCATGAATGAGTATTAAGGACCCCCAAAAAAGTATTAAATCTTTTAAAATCTTTTTTAGAAAAGCGGAGCCCGATCTTTCATGTTAGAAACTGGAGAATGTGATTAACCCAAGTGTCTGCGTCTGAAGTCAGAAGGAACAAGGAAGAAAAGAGGAAAGAGAAGAAGGAAAAGAGAAGGAGAGGGAGAGAGGGGTCCAGGGGGAGGCGGGCAGAGGAGGTTGGGCCAAGGTCACCTGCAGAGTGTGGGAACACACAGAGGACGAGGGAAGGTGTGAATGGAGACCCAGAGGACCCGCGGTGGACAGGCGTAGACGGGGGATTCCAGAAGAATCAAAAGCAGAAGCAAGACGTGAGCTTGAGAGTGCATCGCCTGTTGCAGAAAGTAGAAATATCTGGAGAAGTGGGGTATCTCAGGGACCCATCAGAGAGGAACAGGAGTTAAGAGTCCCCCAAACGTGACTCTCCGGGTTTTGCATATGGACTCAGAGTTACTAGAGGTGTAGCTTGCAAAAGGCACACTTTCCTTCAGCAAATATCGTTTTCAAGTCACCCAAACTCCCTATGCCTCCATTTCCTCTCCCAGGAAAGCAGCTTGGTAGTCAGGGGTGGATGATCTGCCCACCAAGGTTGTTGTGGAGTTGAGGAGATGGTGCGTGTACAACACAATGCCTGCACACGGTGAAGTCCAATACATGTTTTCCATTTTTATAAAACGGGGATGCTGAGCAGAGACAGTGGAAACAGGCTGTGCAGAGCCCCCATGTGTCATTAAAAGGCATTTGGATATTATCCTGCAAGCGGTAAGGGCCCCTTAAGAATTCTGAGTAGGTTAAACATGGGTTTCCGGCTGGTCACTCTGGCTGGCCAGCAGCTGATGGGGCAGGTTTGGAGATCAATTACATGACATGGGCAGCAGTCAGACAGAGAGGGAGGGGCGGGCCGGGGACACAGGAGAGAGAGCCAGCTGTGCCAAGCAGGCGGGTGTGTGGATGGAGCCTGAGGGTGATGATCCCCTAGTTTCTGACCAGGAAAACTCCTACAGTGGTTGAACTACCCCCTGCCCACCTGTCCTGGGTTGAATTGTGCTCCCTAAAGAGGCAAATGAAGTCATAATGGCTAATGCCTCCCCATGTGACCTAACTTGAAAATAGGGTCAGTGCAGGTGTGATCTGTTAAGATGAGGTCACTCTGGAATGGAGTGTGCTCTTCATCCAATACGATCGGTGCCCTTAGGAGACCAGGAGAGAGGCCCACAGCGAGAAGATGGCCGTGTGACAATGACCACAGAGAATGAAGCGATGCAGCTACAAGCCGAGGAATCCCATGGAATGCCAGTCAACAGCAGACGCTGGAAGGGGCCAGGAAGGTCTTTCCCAAGAGCCTTCAGAGAAGTGGGGTCCTGCCGACACCCCTAGTCTCCAGACTGGAAGAGAACCAATGCCTGTTGTTCAAGGCTGCCCGGTGTAAGGCACTTTGTTCCAGCTCACCCACCACCTTGGCCCCAACTCAAAGGCAACCTCTTCTCAGAAGGCCTTCCTGTATCTTCAGAGAACTCAGGTCATGCTGCAAGTGTAGCCTTTCCAAAATGAATTTCAACCATGCTCTTTACTTCCCTGACTCCCCTGCCAGACAGTGAGCCCCATGAGGACAGCCTGAGGTCCCACACATCCCTGAATCCCCACCTTTCAGCCAGAGGGTGAGTGGGAGGAAGTGAAGCCACCCAGCACAGCCTGGCCCCGCTGCGGCCGTCGGTGCAGCCCCTGGATCTCCTGGTCCCTCCTGCATTCCTCCTTTCTCAGCCGCATGGTCTGTGCTTCCACCTTCAATGGATGGGGCCCTCTAGCTTTGCTCTGGAATTTATCAGGCACTGGGTGGTACACAATGAGGAACTCATTAGCTGGGCTCGCCCTGTTTGCCATGTCCACAGCTTTTACCATGCTTCCCTTACAGACTGAGGACTGCCTATTCCAGCATCGTCAACTAAGGACACCTTGTGTTCAGATCTTGCTCTGCTGCCCCTGCCACCTAGAGGACCTCCTCGCTCATCGCTGATGCCTGGCTGGGGGACAATCTTCCTAAGATGCTCCATTTCATTCATTTTGTAATGCAAACCTCTCCAGTCAACTGTTTCTGCTCCTGTTTAAACGGTTTGCACATCTCCTCTGTTCTTATCACAGCAACCAGAAGCTGTTGCAGTTCCCTGTTTCTGCTTAATTTTGAAATGCAGTTGATGTCAAAGTCTGTGTGTGTATGAATGAATCCATGTTGCTGCAATACGGTGTCGTGGGTGAGGGTGTAATTTAGCAACATCTGGAAGCAGCTCCCTGAGATTTCTGTTCTCAGATCTCACAGATGCAGGATTTCTTAGTCACAAGGAGGAGACAGAGCCAGGCGGCTGCTCATGCTTCCTTCTTTCATCTCACTGTTCCACCCTCGGCCATTGGCGAGGACACGAGGGAGCCACCAGGAGTGCCTATGACTCACTTCCCTCTGATAGTGTTTCCTGAAGAAATCACAAGCCTCCTAATGTGACCTCCTCCCCAAACAAGCATATCTGCCTTCCGTGGAAGGTCCTTTTTAGGAAGCTCAGGGATCTGTTTCCAGACATTGCTAAATGATACCTAACCCATGGTATTATATTGCAACAACATGAATTCATTTCTATGCACACAGATGTTGACGTCCAGTGCAGGTCCACCACATGGTATTCTACTGGACCTTCTGGGACACTCTAGTACTGCCCAGTAGGATTTCTGCCATGAGGGAAATACTCTTTCTGGTCTAGCAGCCACTGGCAGATTGAGCACATAAGGAACTGAATTTAATTTCATGTCATTTTAGTTCATTTACATTTGAATGTGGCTAGCAGCTACTGTAAGGGACAGTTCAGTCCTCGAGTACTTCTGCTAGGAAATAAATGATAAAGTGAGCTAACAGCCTCCTTCCTACTCCAAACATGCAGAAATGCAGAAGAAGTCCTAACAACAAAAAATATTTTCTAAAACCGAGCAAAACTCAAAGCAAGAAAGAAAATCCTTCTGTGCCAGACCACAGGGGAAATGCAGTCAGGGAACACAGCTGAGGGTTAGGGGACCTCAGGGGCACAGGAATTAAGGATAAACCTTGGGAGTGAGCTTGCAGGAAAGGGAGGAGCCCAGGAGGCTTGAGAGAGAGCCGGTTGTATGGGATCCCATGTGTCCTCCTTCCTCCCCTCTGAACTGCATGCACTCTGGGCCTCGTGTCCATCGGTACCTTCCAAATCTACTTTTCCATGGAAGTGTAGAGCTTTGCATATAAAATCTCTATTGAGAGAGTTTTAAATTATTGTCCTTTGGCTAGATTTTTCCAACTCTATAATTTCAATTAGCTTTTGTTTTTAATAAGGTCTTTTGGTTTTTAACAATGCCCTTCTCATTTTATGAATTTCATTTCTTTCTTTATCTCTTTGATGATTCTCATCGTGCTTGTGCTAAAGCCTTGTTAGGACACTCCATCATGTCTAGTTCCTCGGGGCTGAATTCTCCACGTGCTGCACTGACAGCCCCTCACTATGGTGCCTTTTCCTAGTGCTTTATACATTCTTTTTTTTTTTGAGATGGAGTCTTGCTCTGTCGCCCGGGCTGGAGTGCAGTGGCCGGATCTCAGCTCATTGCAAGCTCTGCCTCCCGGGTTTATGCCATTCTCCTGCCTCAGCCTCCTGAGTAGCTGGGACTATAGGCGCCCACCACCTCGCCCGGCTAGTTTTTTGTATTTTTAGTAGAGACGGGGTTTCACCGTGTTAGCCAGGATGGTCTCGATCTCCTGACCTCGTGATCCGCCCGTCTCGGCCTCCCAAAGTGCTGGGATTACAGGCTTGAGCCACCGCGCCCGGCCTATACATTCTTTTATCAGCTCATTTTCCTTGAATTTGTCCTCACTTGTAGTCCTGCCAGTTCCCTAGAATGTGAAGGTGTTTCTATGGGAAAGAACTGTAGAAGTGTTTTATGTGTTTACTGGTGATATTGCTTGGATGTCTGTCCCCTTCAAATCTCGTGTTGAAGTGTCATCCCCATTGTTGGAGGTAGGCCTGATGGGAGGTGTCTGGGCCCTGGGCGTGGATCCCTCGTGAATGGCTTGCTGCCCTCCCCTGGGTGATTAGTGAGCTCTCATTCTATCATTTCACATGAGAACTGGTCGCTTAAACAGCCCAAAACCTCCTGTCTCTCCCTTCCTCCCTCTTTCGCCGTGTGACACCACTGCTCCCCCTTTACCTTCCGCCATTGAGTAAAAGCTTCCTGAGGCCTCACCGGAAGCCAAGCAGAGGCTAGTGCCATGTCTGTACAGCCTGCAGGGCTGTGAGTCAAATAAAGCTCTTTTCTTTATAAATTACCCAGTCTCAGGTATTCCTTTATAGCAATGCAAAACGGACTAATACACTGGCTTTAAATCCACTTGGGCCCTAATTTCTACTTTCAGGGGTTTCCACCATGGCACTGTGTAGATTTAGAGTCCACACAGTCTGGGCTTGGATTTCTCACTACCTGGGAGAAATTGTTTCTGCCCAAGGCTGCTTGTTTCCTGTCTGTTTCCTAAGGCCCAGGGGAAATTGTACTATTTCCTGTCATAAATCAGATCAATCCTTCCCTGCTCTAAGCTTTTTGCAGAGAACCCACATCTATCTCTCTTTTAAATATTGGACCCTGCAGTCTTCACTCAAGACCTAATGCAGTCATGGACACCCAGCCCCAATGCACAAGTCTGTTCCAGCACTCCTGAGGCACAGGGTTTCATTACGCGTTCTCTCGTACCGTCTAGCACCTGAGATTTCCCAGGACTGCTTCTAAATCTGCTGTTTACTTGTTTTTTTTTTTTTTTTTTAAAGCTTTACTAAGTAGTACATAAATATTAAAACTTAAATGTTGGAAAATTATTTTAATTAATATTAAATTAATAAAGAATAAGAACTCATCTTTTTTGTTGTTTTAACACATTTATGTATTGGAGCAGAAAAGGAGTTTCTCACATAGCTTGTTTCACTATTTTTCCAACTATCTATTGTGGCTGCCTAAGAAACCACCACAAAACTTAGTGGCCTGTACCACTAACAACCTTTGCCCTTGCTTACATGTCCATAATTTGGGCAGGACCCACCCAGGATGGCTCATGTCTGTTCCATGTAGTCACTGAGGGCAGCCTGATGGAGCTAGAGAACCCACTTCCAGGACAGCTCAGTCTGTGCTGGAGCTCAGTGGGTACTGTCAGCTGGGGCCTCAGCTCTTCCCCACAAGGGGTCCCTCTGCGTGGTTGATTGTACTTCCTCACAACATGGTTGCTTGGTGCCAAAAGCCAGTATTCCAAGACACAAGAAGTGACAGATTTCAGCCTCTTAAAGACTGTGCCTGAAAACCAGCATAGTGTGGTGGCTGCTGTATTTTAGTGTCAGGTATCACAGAGGTTGCCCAGATTTAAGGGGAAGGGGGCATAAATTGTTCCTCTAAATGGGAGGACTAGCAAAAGACTTGAAGCCATCTTTAATCTACCACATCATAGTAGTGGAGGTCTCCAATCTTCTTTTCTTTCAAACTCTAGATTTTTAAAACACTTATCACTGGAAATTGCCAACCTAAATAACAAACAGAGAAAAGCTCTCTAAAAGAAAATGGTATTTCTTCAGGAACTGGGCATTGCAATGAGAGTACGCATTCCATAGTAAGCAATGCACACATTCAGGAAAGTAAAGGAAGGCAAAGCTTTTTAAGGAAAAAATGAGGAGAACTGTATAATTGTTCTGAGATCGTTATCCTTGGCTAAAAGAGTCATGACAAGGGTGAGACCAGTCTGAGATTGAACAGGCAGTTGCTAGGCAGATGTCCTTGAAGAAGTATATTTTTTGTAAGGTTCCAATGACCTTTGTGCAAGGTTGGGTGTTTCTCAGTCTTTTGTGATAGTTTGTGTTATCAGGCATTTACGGGTGAGAACCTTCCCTGCATGACCTTCCCCAGCTCTTTCTGTCAGGGTCTCTTCAAACGTAAGTGACTTCATTTCTACTCTGACAACTTTCACAAAATGTATTTGAGTATGCCTACAATCCAAGATTCCTCTACATTCCAAATTATCTTTTTCCTTTTCAAAATAAGGTATTCAGCATAGCTAGGATGGGAGCCTACCGCTTTACCTAAAATCAACAAACTTAAAGCCGTTTACCTGATGGTCAATTACCTAATTCCCAGCTAACTTAAACACCAACATCTTGTATGGCCTGTTTGTATGCACCAATAAATCCTATGTTTTTTCCCCTTTTGGTGGGAAGGGGGTTGTACTTTGAGATACTTTAAGAACACATATCACTTATTCTTCCAAAAAGTGTGTCAGAAAAGTTGCACTTCTGATAAACATTTATTAAGTGTGAAGAGAGTTAGACCTGCTTTGTATCTTTACCTGTGTCTTTTTGAATTAATTTTGATTTTTTTTTGAGATGGAGTCTTGCCCTGTCACCCAGGCTGGAGTGCAGTGGCACCATCTCGGCTCACTACAACTCCCGCCTCCTGGGTTCAAGCAATTCTCCTGCCTCAGCCTCCTGAGTAGCTGGGATTATAGGCACATGCCACCACACCTGGCTAATTCTTTTGTATTTTTAGTGGAGACAGGGTTTCACCATGTTGGCCAGGATGGTCTTGATCTCCTGACCTTGTGATCCACCCACCTCAGCCTCCTGAAGTGCTAGGATTACAGGTGTGAGCCACTGTGCCCAGCCCGATTTTGAATTCTTAAAGGGCTTCTTGATCTACTCCCTGAGGCCTGATCAGTCTGCACCATGGATAGCACAGGCTGTGCGTATCACTAGGGCCCAGTGATCAACAGCACAGTAATCCCAGGAGTCCCAGGCACCCCCAGGAGCTGTTGCTGAACTTGAATTTTTGTCCCAGAATTTGCTCTTAGCAATCAAGCTTCTCATAGAAAGTCACGCTACCACCCAAACGGATCCTTGGAGATAGGAAGGATGCCAGAGTTGCCAGGGCCAAATACAAGGGCTAACAGAGACGGGCAGGTGCATCGGTAGAGTAGGGATAATCCAATAAATGTCAAAAATCAAAAAAATTAAAATTCACATCAACTCACTGTTAGCAAATTAATTACTAAGGAAATTGATTTTTAAAGCTTTTGGAAACTGAGCCAGAAGGTGATGTGAGACGCGGTCCTGGTCAGTGTGGAAGCTGCCTGTGTGGACGGGTTCCTTTGTTCTTTCATTTGATGAGTCTCTGTCAAATAATCTCTGTCCAGTGACGACATCATTGGGCTTTGAAGTCCACAGTTCCAAGTTTGAGTGCAGCACCACCCATGACACTCGCTGGAATTGTGAGCAGATCCTTACCCTCCTGAGCCTTAGGTAATAACAGGGCTCCTTGAAAAGGTTGTTGTTAGAATTAAATGAGTTAATGCTTGTAAAGGCTTAGCTCTGTGCCAGGACATAGTAAGAGATGAATAAATGCTCCATGCTATTTTTATTTTCTCTGACCTATCTCTCTCAATAGGTTATAAATCCTCAGTGAAGAGGGTATGTGGGAACTTGGTCATCTCTAACTTCCTTGCCATATTCCAAAGACTGGAAGGAGCAAAGCCTGTATGTGCTTAAGACATTCCCTTAGGAATAGCAATATGGATTATAAAACCTTTCTTTCAATGACTGTATTTTTATATTGTCAGAATTTCCTTCTGGTTCTTTTTTTAAGCCACGTGTTCATTTTCTTCATAATGTCCTACTTTTGTCTATGCACTCTATTTCTTTGACTCACTGAAAACTTAACATCTTCAGATTGCTCTGTCATCTGCAGTTCTGAAGTTTTGTATGCTGAGTGTTCTCTGTATTTTCTTACTCTAAGTGCATATTTCATAAGAACTGGTTTTCGTGGGAGTTCTGAGCACCCTCGGTGGTGGAGACGTCCCTGTGCAGTGATTTTGCATTTGCATCTGTTAGAGCCAAGTGGGTCTGCCTTCTCACTTCATGGTTTTTTTGACACAAACATGGACCCTATGCATCACAGAATTGGCATTCCAAAATCAGTAACCCATGGCAGAGAGCAGGTTCCCATTTGGTGGTCCCATTTCCTGAAGTGTCAGACCCCAAATTTATGCAGGAAACTCAATTCCAGATCTCCCCAATCTTGGGGCCCGGAGCTGCAGGTCAGCCTTGTATCTACTGCTGACATTGCACTTAAAATCCCACTGTTGCCTCTGGTTTTGAGCCCCACCTTCTTCTGGTATCTGAGGCTTTCCCTCACTTTAAAGTTCTACTATGGCCGTGTGCCATGGCTCAGGCCTGTAATCCCAACACTTTAGGAGGCTGAGGTGGGTGGATCACAAGGTCAGGAGTTCAAGACCAGCCTGGCCAACATGGTGCAACCCCATCTCTACCAAAAATACAAATATTAGCCAGGTGTGGTGGTGCACGCCTATAATCCCAGCTACTTAGGAGGCTGATGCAGGAGAATAGCTTGAACCCGGGAGGCTGCAGTGAGCTGATATTGCACCACTGCACTCCAGCCTGGATGACAGAGCTAGACTTCATCTTAAAATAAATAAATACATAAATAAATTTCTACTATGTATTTACAATGTTTTGTTATATTATATCCATCATTTCTGCATGTTTGATGTAAGGGGAAGCATCCTATTTCAATTCAGTTTGGCTTATTGACTATAATTTATAAGAAATATATCTGATACATTTAGCTGGTAATAGCGCTAACAAAACTAGCAATGGCTGTTCGATGTATGAATCATCCTCATGTTTGCAGCTCCTTTGTTGGCTGCTATGTAGATTAGTCCTCACAACCATTCTGTGGGTTAGATATTCTTATCCCTATTTTATACATAGGGAATCAGGGTTCATAGAATAGAATCAGAACTCAGAATGAATACTTCCCTGCTTTTCAAAAAGGAAAGGGCATAATTGGCTCTGTTCCATCCACAACTGTAGAGAAGCTTCTGGAACTCAGGGCTTCCAGGAAGACCGGCAATACTGAGATGCAGGCTGCTTATGCAGCTCACAAAATGCAGGATGGGGTTAAAGATGGTAGGCAGCGAGCAAGCATGGCAGAGACAAATGCAACTGTGCAATGTCTTTTGTGAGTCCGTTCAGTTAAACAGTCTTTAGGGAAATCTGAGGGTTACCACATCCAAGGTAAGGCCTGCTAAGAACAACCTGCAGCTGTTACAAACCAAGGAAGTGACACTGCTTAGAAAGTGTCATTGCCAGTCCCGATCCAAGTAAAGCATGGAAAAGAGTGGAGGGAAAAGGAAAGAGTGTGGCTTTATGAAGGAAGATGTCCATCACAGTATTATTTATAATAGAACTACAGCAATGCTGACAACATCCTGGGCCCCATGCCAGGACTCTGAGGACCATAAGCCTGCATGGATGAGCCTCCTGGCCCCTTGTGGGACAGAAGGCAGTGGGCTCAGGACCTTGGCAGACACACTCAGGGCAACAGGTAGTAGCCCAAGCCCCCCAAATAGGCACATGGCCAATCTCTGCAGTAATTTAAAACAGTCACTGAAGACACTGGCAAAATGGAAAAAAGGCTTGTGGTGAGGGGAAACGATAGGCTCAAATGGAAACCAGCCCAACTGCCCTGCAGAACTAATGTTTATGTTTTGTTTTGTTTTTTAATAAGCCTAGAAATTGTCCTTCCGGTCTTAAAACTTGAGAAACTTACATGTGTCCTATCTGAGTTCCTTTCTCAGGAAACCAACCCTCAGGCCTCCCAGATAGAACCCAGGAAATGAAACTCACAGAATCACCACAGCCAAACAACGAGACTCCAGACCTCTCTTCCGTGGCGATTTTCTTACCCTCTCTCATTCCTGTTTTTCTGCATATAGTTAGATTTCTTCCCTGCTGTATAAATCCCTGATTTTAGTTGATCAGGGAGATGGATTTGAGACTGATCTCCCATCTCTTCATCTGCAGCACTGGATTAAAGGCTTCTTCCTTGGCAATACCTGCTGTCTTAGTGATTGGCTTCCTGCGTGGTGAGCAGCCAAACTAAACCTGACCCCTGGCATTTCAATAACAAAATGGATCATATACCAATTACAACTATGTAAAATTTGCTTATTTACCAAGCTATATGAGAAAACAGAAAAGTCCCCCAGGCAGGACAGAGCTGGACAGAGGCAGCCTGTGTCTCTGATCTAGACAATGCCCGTGAAAGGCCAGGCAGCCTGGGTCACCAACAGGTGAGGACTGAGTGGTACGATAGTGACTCAGGGCAAGCTGTTTTTGAGGCCTCTCCAGAGTCTCCCGGGAGCTGAGAGACCTAGAAACTGTCAGGTTTCCAGTGTGAGTACCGTTTTGTCCTCCAGTAAGCCAAGAAGCTGACCCTGCAAGAGGCCTTCCCAATTCGTATCATTCCGTCCACTCCCCTTGTCCTCAAGATCTAAGCAGACAGACATTTCTTTTAAAAATAATTTTAAAAAATTAGAGTGCATTATCCTCTGAGATTTTCTCCTCACTGGGGGAAGGCTGCCCTTTTCTCTGTGTTCCTATAACCCCGATTGCACCCTAACTTTGCACCCTGAACCCCAGGTTATTGATGAGTCTGTTGTCTTGCAACACCAGCACCCAGAAAGCAGCACATAAACACTGGCCCAGAGCTGGCAGAAACAAGGGGAGACCCAGCCAGGCAGAGGCGTATCCCACTACTGCCATCACCAACAATTAGTGATGATAACAATGATAATAGGTACCCCGTTTTGAGTCCCAGCTCTGTGACAGCCCTGTCCAGGAGACTGGCATGTGTCATTTCACTAAGGTTTCATGATGATACCACTAGGTGAACGTTATAATCCAAAATTATAATAGCAAGCAAACAAACTCAGAGGGGCCAGTAACTTGTCCAAAGGCACTCAGGTAGGAAGTGGCAGAGGTAAGAACTGATGCCCAGTGGCTACGATGGCAGGGCCGGCTCCTGTGCTCCATGTGGCGAGGCCTCCGGAGCAGGGACCACGTGGAAATAATCCCTTTTCTCTGTGCCGCTGGGGTCAGGAAGCCCCAAGACAGAGCCCAGCTCTAGTCACGCTTAAGGATGGAGCAGTGAAGGGGCTGGGTCTCACACAAGGCAGGGGGCTGAGAGCGGGCACAGGGGGCTGAGTGGAGTCCATGGGGAATCAAGGCAGGACTAAAACCCACCCGTGGGGTCGGGTCAAGTTAGGGGCCTACAGAGACCTCACAAGCGGGGTTAGGTGAAAGAGACCCAGCCAGAACCGGCAAGTGGCCACCCCAAACCCAATCCTGACTGTCATGGCCACACCCAGGCATGGGGAAGGGAGGGGACACCTGCCTACCACTGTCACCAGAATCTCAGGTTCACATGCAGAACCATCACTGGCCAGACCATGAGCAAAAGTGAACAAGGACACATCCAGAGCCCCCGACTGTCCCCAGCCAAATGGAAACCTCCCTTGGTCCCAGACCAGCGGGCCAGTCCATAGGGGTTACATGTCACCAGCAGCTGGGATGTGGTTAGCGCAGGCAGGGACATGTGGGAGCCCCTACGGCAAGGACAGCATCCACTCTGGTTCTTATTGCACCCCCCGGGTCAAAGCTGAGGCTGGTAGAGAGAGGGTGTCACTGAATGTCTGATGGGCAGGTGGGTGGATGAATGAATGAATGAATGAATGAATGAGTGGATGAATGCATGAATGAGTGGATGAATGAATGAATGAGTGGATGAATGAATGAGTGGATGAATGAATGAATGAGTGGATGAACGAATGAATGAATGAACAGCTTGCCAACAGATGATGCCAACTGACCCCGTCCAGGGCTTAACCAATGAGCAAGTGAGCCAAGGGATGAATTCCCTTCCCTTCCCCTCACCCCGCCCCTGCCTTCCCCGCGTCTGGCCTGGGACAGCCTGGGACATGGCTAGGTGGTTTCTCCATGGCAGGCCCCCAGTGGAAGCAGCTGCCCGGCGAGGCTGGAGAGGTCATACATGCACATCTCCCTAGCTCTCCCTCTCTGCTTCCCCGTGTGCCCCTCACTCCCACCCACTGGGGCAGGACCCTCTCATAAAACACAGCATGTCAGGGCTCTGCCTCGGGATCCACTTTCTAGAGAAGTCAGGCTGAGGCTGACAATCCCTCTGCAGGAACAGGGCTGTGAGCTTCGTGCTGGCAGGGGCTGCATCCCAGCTGTGAAGAGCCTCCCAGCACCCAACAGGGAGCATAGTCCAT
Source organism: Colobus angolensis palliatus (assembly GCF_000951035.1). Taxonomy (NCBI): domain Eukaryota; kingdom Metazoa; phylum Chordata; class Mammalia; order Primates; family Cercopithecidae; genus Colobus; species Colobus angolensis. Next base: position 116,585 of record NW_012114466.1, on the reverse strand, counting down.
GCCTGGCAAGTGCCAGAGCAGGCTGGGCTTCATCCACAGCAGGAAAGTGTCAGGTGGGAAGCCACAGACAGCACAGGGTGGGAAAGCAGAGGGCAGGAAGCCCTTGTATCCCATGAATTGACTGCAGTAGGTGCTATAATTATCTCCATTTCACAAAGGAGGCTTGGAAGGGTTCGCCTCGGTCAAGGGTCACAGTTGGTGAGACAGGAACCAAGCTGTAACCCTGGCCCTGCCTGTCTGCCTGTCTGCCTGTCCACCTCTCCACCTGTCCTCCTGTCTTCCTGTCCACCCGTCTGCCTGTCCGCCTGTCCTCCTGTCCACCTGCCCTCCTGTCCATCTGTCCACCTGTCCATCTGTCCACCTGTCCGCCTGTCCTCCTGTCCTCCTGTCCACCTGTCTGTCTGTCCACCTGTCTTCCTGTCCACCTGTCCATCTGTCCTCCTGTCTGCCTGTCTACCTGTTCACCTGTCCACCTGTTTTCCTATCTACCTGTCCTCCTGTCTACCTACCCACCTGTCCTCCTGTCCACCTGTCTGCCTGTCCACCTGTCCATCTGTCCACCTGTTCCCCTGTTCACCTGTCCTCCTGTCCACCTGTCCTCCTGTCCACCTGTCCTCCTGTCCACCTGTTTCCTATCCACCTGTCCTCCTGTCTACCTACCCTCCTGTCCACTTGTCCACCTGTCTGCCTGTCCTTCTGTCCACCTATCCTCCTGACTCCCTGTCCTCCTGTCTGCCTGTCCACCTATCCACCTATTCTGTCCGCCTGTCCGCCTGTCCGCCTGTCCGCCTGCACAGCCCACGCTTTCAGCCTCGACATCTCACTAGGCGCCTTGCCTGCTGCTCATCCAAGTGGCCAGCATTGCCCGCAAGGTGGAGTTTCTTGGTTCAGGGCACCTTCTCTCAGCTCCCCCAGTGGGGTGGCAGTGAAGTCAGCTGCAGGAGGAGAGCCTGGACTCAGGGGTGGTGGCCACAGGCAGCATTTGTGGGGCAGACGGTTACTGAGACCCACTGGCAAATGACAGTCAAAGACACACGTGAGAGCAGCCTCCACGCGGAGTGCGGAACCGGCCTGCGTTCCAGGCACTTCTTAGAATGCCAAGCACACAGGCCGCACGGCCATTTGCAGGTGTTTGTGCATCATGGCCTCTTTGGTGCAGAGGAAACAAGGCCAAGAAACAGAACACACGGAGTCCATAACACAGCAGGGCTGCACCAACGAGAGGTCCACCTTGGCCGCAGGAAAATGAACCGTTTTAGCAGAGCAAACAGGCCCCCATAGCTCCTCAGCAGGATGAGGGACGCAAGGGCGGGATAGGCCCTCACTCCCATCCCCAAAGTGTTCTTTGGGTCACATTGATCCTGATGCCAGGGATGGTGTGCTGTTGATTCTGAGAGAAACGCAACATCCTCAGCCAAAATCACAGGCAGTAAAGATGACAGTGGAGTAGGCTGATGCCTCACCTGCACACACACAAAATAACATCCAAGCCCCAGAATTGTAGGGACCGGGGGGAAAGGGCCCAGGCAGTGCTCAGAGGCTGTGCTTCCCAAACTCTGCCTCCGCTCCTGGAGCTACACCCCAGGGGAAGAACGGGACACCGAATCCAGCTCAAATCAGGAAGGAGCTCTCCAGACAGAACAGGTGGGACAGGTGGAAAAAAACTCCAGTGATGCCCAGAGAGGAGTAAGGCACTTATCACAGCTTCGGACTCTAGAGCTGAGATTGGCAAACCATGGCCTTCCCCACCAGACACAGCCCGTGAGCTAAGAGTGGTGTTCACATCCTTACAGGGTTGGAAAGAGAAGATGGAAAATGAGAAAGAGAGTAAGAGGGAGAGAGAGAGGAAAAAGGAGAGGAAGGAGGAGGAGGAGAGGAAGAGACAAAGCCCAAATGTGGCCTGCAAAGCGTATCTAGCCCTGTACAAACCAGAAACACAAAGGTTTGTCTCTGTGACGTGGAAGGTAAGATGAGGCTAGAAACAGGTGCTGTTGAAGTCAGCAGCTTACAGGATAGAGAGCAAGAAAGCCTGGGAATACTGAAGCAAGGGGCTCACTCCCAAGTCCAGGGGCTCCAGAGAGGCCGGCGAGCCCCTTGTGGGGTGTGGGAAGAGAGTGAGGTGGGGTGCTTGGGAGCCCCGTTGCTCCATTCCACTGGGAAATGCTTGGGAGCTGCCCACATCCAGTTGTAGACGCAGTCTAGAGGTGATGCCACCCAACAGAGCCTCCTGCGATGATGGCAACAAGCCACATCTACCCGATATGGCGGACACAAGCCACACGTGGATACCAACCACCCGAAAGGCAGCTCATGCACCTGAGAAACTGAATTTTATTTTCATTTCATTTTCACTAATTTAATCTCTATGCGCTACGCGTGGCTGGAGGCTCCTGTATGGGAAAGTGCCATGCAGAGCCAGCTTGCCCAGACTTTGAAGTCCAGTTGTGACATGTCACTGTGTGGCCTTAGATGCACTGGCTCACCTCGCTGTGCCTCAGTTTCCCCTTCTGTAGAATGGAGGTAGTAACAGCGCCTGCCCAGGGTTGCTCTGAAGATGTGTGGGTCACTTCACATGGACCACTCAGAGCAGGTGGCACTTGGGGCACTCTGTGGCGCCACACACTGTTCTTGCTCTCGGCTCAGAGATGCAAGGGTCAAACTAACAAGCAAGCCAGGTCCTTGTCCTCAGGTAACTCCACAGTCTAGCAGAGGAACTGGATGCCAATCAGACCACCGGGCAAACAAATGTCAGATCATGACCGAGGCAGGGATGCTGGGTAGGACACGGGGATTGGCCAAGTGAGGGAGGCAGGGGCGCTGGGAAGGACACAGGGACTGGCCAAGTCAGGGAGGGAGAGGCAGGCACACCCGAGGTAGCGGTGCTTGGGTGGAGCCAGGAAGGAGTTGACAGACAAAGGAGAAAGGGAAGATTATTCAGCAGAACCACAGCAGGTACAAAGGCCGTGTGGTGGGAGTGACCGTGACCAGCACAGAAAAGGCTGCTGCTGCTTGAGGGCAGATCACACGGGGTGGGGTGGATTGGAGGCCAGAGATGGGGCTGGAGCTACACCCTGCAGGGTCTCAGGGCTGTGACAGGGTATTTTTTTTTTTTTTTTTGAGACGGAGTCTTGCTCTGCCACCCAGGCTGGAGTGCAGTGGCCGGATCTCAGCTCACTGCAAGCTCCGCCTCCTGGGTTCATGCCATTCTCCTGCCTCAGCCTCCCGAGTAGCTGGGACTACAGGCGCCCGCCACCTCGCCCGGCTAGTTTTTTGTATTTTTAGTAGAGACGGGGTTTCACCATGTTAGCCAGGATGGTCTCGATCTCCTGACCTCGTGATTCGCCCGTTTCGGCCTCCCAAAGTGCTGGGATTACAGGCTTGAGCCACCGCGCCCGGCCGACAGGGTATTTTCCTTCATCCTAAGGATGGTGGGAAGACACTGAGAGGTCCCTCACCCCCGCACACTTTTTAGTGATGTGCTGGGAATCCCTTCTCCAGGTGGACAGCATTAGGGTCTGTTCTTGGCTCTTCCCCAAACTGCACCTCTGCTCATGACCATCAAGGCTGAGAACATGTAGAGAGCACAGAGGGCTGAAACCCAGCAGGAACCCCCAGCCACAGCCTTGTCCATCCTCCCCACACCCCTTGAACCGCTGTGGACCCAGCATCGCCGGGCACTGCTCTCCTCCTGCACCCGGGGCATGAACTGAAGGTTCTTCTGAGCATGGCCTGAAGGAAACTGAGGACCACCAGAGCAGAGGGGACTCCACGAGGAGATGGGTGCAGGCCCCTGTGTGCCCAGCCAGTGTCAAGGTGCCCAGGGCCCCACCTCATTCATCTGAACAATGCCTGCTCTGCCCCCAGCTTGGCTGCCGGTCCCCACCTGGCTCCTCCACACTGCCTCTCCCAGCATCTCTGGCTCTGCAGCGCGTCTTTGGACTCTGAAAGCAGAACTGAAGGGTTGACGACATGGAGTCCCCAGAACCAGGAGCCCAGAGTAATTGCGCCCAATGAGCTGCCTCCCACCTCCCAGAAGCTCCTCCTGGGCACTCGGCAGGAGCAGAGGGTTGGCAGCAGCAGTGAGAGCAGTGAGGACCTGGTACTGCATGCTGGCTGCTGAAGCTGTGACTGGCCCAGAGCACTCAGGGAGGGACCCTGTGGCTGCTGCAGGGCACCCATGCAGGGACCCAGGCCAAGACCATGCAGAGGAGTGCGGCCGTGGGCCTGCCCCAGCAGAGGCTTGCTCGGGAGTCCACACTTGAGGATGGTGGTCTACGGGCCACCTCAGCACCTTCACTCCCATCCTGGGACCATCAGCCCACATAGTGCAATGCACTGTACCAGCCTAAGTGCCCCTGGAAAGGCCTCTGCTGGGTCACAACCAGCCTCACACTCAGGCTGTGTCTGTGCATATGAGTGTGTGCCTAAGGCGTGGACATCCTATGTGCACTGTGTTTGGGGTGTGATGTGGTTTGGCTCTGCGGCCCCACCCAAATCTCACCTCAAATTGTAATCCCTCTGTGTCGGGGGAGGCGCTTGATGGCAGGTGATTGAATCATGGGGGCTGACTTCCCCCTCGCTGGGAGTTCTCACAAGATCTGATGGTTTAAAAGTGTTTGGCAGTTACCCCTCACACCCCCTTGCTGCCGTGAAAGACGTACCTTGCTTCCCCTTTGCCTTCCACCATACCTGTAAGTTTCCTGAGGCTTCCCCAGCCATGCAGAACTGTGAGTCAATTAAACCTCTCTCCTTTGTAAACTACCCAGTCTCAGGTGGTTCTCTAGAGCAGTGTGAAAATGGACTAACACAGGGTGCATGTGAGTGTATGTATTGGCTTGGCTTGGGGTTAGGGAGGAAATGTAAGGAAGTCTACTCAGAAAATGTTTCTAAACATTCTTGTCGCCAGATGCCCCGGTCATCACAGTCCTCTTAAAAGTCACTGTAGGTAAAAAGTTCCTCCCCATGAATAGTTGTTTCATGTTATTGAATAAGGAGGGAGACAAACTGGGGCACTCACTGGGAGCTTGCTGGGCTGGGGCCAGCATACAGCAGCTTCCCAGCAAGCCTGTGAGTGCTGAGAGCACCATGCACACGTGCCCACCACACGGCAGCCCAGCTCCCAGCGCCAGCCACCTGCACTCGCCGCCACCTGCTGCCGTAACAGACTCACAGTGATTATCCCAGCGCTCTGGAGGCCGGAAGTCTAAGGGGTTTCCTTGGGCCAAAATCAAGGTGTGGGCAGAGCTGCATCCTTCTGAGGGCTTCGGGGAGAATTGGTTCCGATGCAGTTTTCTTGCTGCCGGAGGCTGCGGCCTTCCTTGCCTGGGAGCCCCTTCCATTTTCAAAACCAGCACCCAGCAGGTTTAGTCTCTTTCACCCCTCCCTCCTGCAAAAATGTTTGTGATTGTGTTGGACCCACCCAGATAAGCTGGGAGAATCTCCCAGTCAAGGCCAGCTGATTAGTAACCCGATTCCACCTGCAACCTCAACTCGCTGTAACACCGTGTAACCAAACGCACTCACAGGCTCTAGGGATCATGACAGGGCTGCCTTGGGGGCTGTTCCTCTACTGACCGCACCAACATTCACCCCTCCCCAGCAAGACATTTCTCTTTTGCACCCAGTACCCTTAAAAAATGGCTGAAGAGCAGAGCTTTGAATCCCATTGATCTTCAAGGCCTCTTAGCACCTGCTACGTACCCTGAGCTCAGCGATTCCCTCAGAATCTTCCATCTAACCCAACAGGCCCATGCTGAACACACACACAGGTGGGGTCCCAGCAGGTACAGGAGAAGAAGATGGCCCACTTGCCTCTTGGGGGGCCGTGAGCCAGAGCCCTGGGTGTGAACCCAGGATCCCCACCATAGGCAAAGGCCACCACCCTATGCCCTGTTTGCTTGGATTCAGAGTGGTGGTGACAACCATGCCTGTCAGGCCGAGCTGTCAAAAGCATCAAGTGAGAACACACCCACAGGCTGCTGGGCCAGAGAGTAGTTTTGGAAATGTTTCTGTTTCCGTATAGTTTATGAATCCAGTCGGGAAGGGCCTTTGGATGGTCCAGTCCTGGTCCAGGGCGGTGGAAGAAGAGGTGAGCACCGGCCTTTGCAGCCTCCCCAGTTCATCCTCCCCACGCCCGATGAGGCTCCGAGAGGTTGGGTTGCTGCCTCCATCCACCCAGGCCGCAGGTGGAGACTTGGATTGGAAGAGGCGCTGCTTCACTCCAGCATGCAGACACTGCTGGGTGAGTAGGTGAGAGCCTGCAGGAGCTCCAGGGTCCCAGGACTGAAGGTTCTTTTTCCCTTGTTCCTGGGGTGCGCTCTAGATACAGAGGCGATGCTATCAGCCTTTGCCCCACGTTCCCTCATCACCTACCGGCTGGATTCCCGGGGACTTGTCTGCGAAACAGAATCACACCACACTTATTTGGAGGAGCTGAAAGGTACAGCCAGACTGTGATGTGATTAATACCTTAATCTACAGACTCCAGGCTGGGAGCTGGGGGCCTTCACCCAGAGAGGGCTCTTGGGGTGGAGTCCGCCCTGCCTGAGGATGCTGGGAGCCTTCTGCCAGGCTGAAATCCCAGGATCAGAGCTTCAGGTCAGGCTCCGTCTCAGAGGAGATATTTTGGACACCTAAATCCCAGCTACATCCCAATGTCCCCGAAATAACCACCAGCTAGCACTTCTGAAAGTGCTGGCTGTTCTGTTTCCAATCAAACTGCCGCCATCTGACAGCTGGCCCGGAGGAGGAGGCTGTGGGAGCGTTCCGGGTCTCGTGGATCCAGGTCCACTTACCACAAATCCCTGGAAGCCTTTGAGCCCCGTTTTCCACATCAGATTTATAAGGACCCCAATGGTACAATGGGGTTTCTGAAAACTGAATTAAATAAAATAATCCAGACCTTTTTGAACAGCTTTGCCATTTAAAGCTTCCAATGAATGATGCACCGTGATGGGGGAAGGGAAGGTGGGGCTTCCAGGAGCACCCACCCACCTCTGAAGGCCAGGCTTGCCCTGGTCCGTCTGGGCACCAGCTGCTCTCTGACCTGGGATGTTCGTTTTCTCCTCTACCCACTCGCCCCCTCCACTGGGCGGCTTTCAAGATAAGCCTCAGCCCTCAACTGCAAACTCAACTCCTCGGGAAACTGCCTTGACTCCCCGGCCGACAGATGCTGTGTCCCTTCTCTGTGTTAATACCTGCAGTTCAGGGCCAGGCTCATGCCTGTGATCCCAGGGCTTTGGGAGGCTCAGGCGGGAGGATTGCTTGAGCCCAGGAGTTTGAGATCAGCCTGGGTAACATAGAGACCCCATCTCTAACAAAAAAGAAAAAAAATCTGCAATTCATCCATCGTATCTTATTCCATAATGTTTCTTATTCTGTTCATTCTCTGTGTTCTCTCTTCTGCTAGATATGTCTCGCCCCTCACTTGTCTTCACCTCCCTCTCTCCTCCCATCTTCCTCCCCCTTCTAATCTCTCTCTCTCTCTCTGTTTCTCTTTCTCTTGCCATCTCTCTCTCTGTTCCTCTATTTCTCTCTCTCTCTCTGTCTACACACACACACACACACACACACACAGCACTGGGCTTTACATGGGCAGCTCAAGAGGCTGACACAGCCCCAGTCACCCTTTCCCCAGGACTCACCCAGCTTCCCTTACCCCCAGCCCTGTGGGCGCTTCCCATGTGGTAGCGTGGAATATCAAAACAACGTGTACTCAAGGGTTGAGACTAAATAAAATTAACTGTTGCATCTGCTCCCATCAGGAGCGCTCCTGAGTGAAACTGACAGTTTCTTCTTCCTATGAATGTCTTCAGGTGCAGAACACACAGTGACCACTAGTGGGGATGTAGAGTCACCGCCAGCATCTGTTCTGGGGCACCCACAGTATTATCCACCGTTGCTATTGTACATCAGGGCAAATAGGGCACAGTGAAGAAGGAAAATAATACCTTAAATTATACCTTAGTATTAGTATAGTAGTATACCTAAGTATACTACATAGCAGTATATCGTAGTAGTAGTATACCTAAGGTATTATTTGAGTATTTTTGAGCACATGGACATTTGAGAAATGTCCTGGGGACCCCTGGGGTCAGCAGACCAGACTCAGAAGGTTGCTGCCCTAAAGACAGGGTTGGTTTCTCTGCTTTTACACGGGCCCTCTCAGTTCATTTCCCCCTGGAAATATGCCACAGGCTTCGTATCCGGAGACAATAAAGTGCCACAGCACTGTGTCCAGGCAACTCTCACGCCTTCCTGCCCCAGCATCCTGTCACCGCTGTGCTCATCTCTCTCCACCACCAGACGCCGGTGTTCCTTCAGTCCCTTCAGCGTGCTGCATTTGCTCCAGGTGAAGACCCTCGTCCTGCTATTCTCTAACCGAGCACTCTTTGCTCTCAGACTTTTCCCCACTTGGCTCCTCCTTCCACAAAGAAGCCTTTCCTGCCCTTGCATGCTCCTCCCACCCAGTCTCATTGCCTGATTTTGTTGTCCTTGCAGCACTTGTCACATCAGAAGTTTAGTCCTGGTTTGTGTGCATGTTGATTTTCCGTCTCTCCACTAAAATATAAGGTCCACGAGGGCAGGGATTCCTTCTCTCCAGGTAACTGCTGCGTCCTCAGTGCTGCAAACTGTGGGAGACCCTATTGGGTCCTCAGCAGACTTCTATGTGGTCATCATAAGCCAAGATGTAGGCTGGAGGTAGGGAGCCTCGTGGAGGGGAAGGGACGGTGTGCCACCAACCCCTCATCCTTCCCTTCTTCCTGCTGACACCTGAGTGGGAGTGGACGGGCCAGTCCAAGCAGATCTTACAGCCAAGGGGATGTGGAGCCCAGGGCATGGGGAAGCAGGATGCTGAAAGTTCTGGCCAGTGGCAATAGTTTAAATAGTTCAAAATGAAGGTGCAAGTTAAGTCAGGATTTCCTCTTCTGGTAAGGACAGACTACGCAATTACGACCAATTCTCCAACTGAACACAATAAACATATTTGGGCAAAAATATCTTCTTAAAATTGGTTACAGAACTAATAAGATAGTGAAAAATGTACAGGCCAGAATCACAGGAAAATGGGGGCCAAGCCTTCCATGTGTGGCTGCTTTACTCCTGGGGGCACTTTGCTGATACCACGGGGATCAATAGAGGGGCCAAAAGACAGCAGTGCTTTCACAGCCATGTGGGGTCCCAGACAACAGGGAAGGCCCCGGTGAGGCCCCCTGGTTTTAGTTGAGACACCGAAGGGCTGAATGTGAGGAGTGGTGAGGAACTAGAGCAGACAAACCTTCTCAGGAAATGGAAGTGACATCTTATCATTTCAACACCTGGGGGTGAGTTGAGACGATTTAGACCTCAAGTGCTAAAAAGCAATGGAAAGAAATGTAAGCCATCTCTGAAAGAAGATAATATCATTCTAAGGCTTAATTGATTCTCCCAAACAACTTTTAAAACACAACATTGGGCACAATAACCATGCATACAAGGAGTCAAAACAATATGAACGAAACCAGCAGAAACAACAGACAATAGAAGTAATCACAGGGACTCTAGCTATTGGAGTCATCCATACATACTTCTGAATAACTATGTTTATAATGTTCAAGGAGATAAAGGAAAAATTAGAAATTTCAGTACATCAATGAAAATTTTAAATGGAAATTCTAATACTGAAAAATCGAATCAGCAAAATAAAATTAAGTGGATGGATTTAAAAGCATAATCTGCTGAAGAGAAAATTAATGAAATAGAAAGTCAAAATAAAATGTCTGGAATAAAAAAATAGAGCTACAACATGATGGAAAACATAGAAGAATGGGTATGAAATAGAAAGGACATAAGGAATAGGTTTAAGAGCCTTGTAATTGCAGTCCCAGAAGGAGCTGGGAGGCTAGGTAGGTCAGAAAGAAAATTTGAAAAGGTAATGGCTGAGAAATTTTAAAGCTGATGAAAGACTTCAAGCACAGAAGCAAGGAATCTTATAACTCCTATCAAACAACAAACAAACAAATAAATAAAAGAAAATCCCCACCAAGCTATATCAGAGCAAAACTGCTGATAACCATAAAGAAAGAGGATTTTTTTAATTAGAGAAAAAGACATATTATCTTCAAAGAGCAACTATTAAAATAATAGCTACTTCTCAACAGCAACAATAAAAACTAAAACACAATGAATGATATCAAGTGCTGAAAAGGAAATAAGGGCCAACCAAGAATGTTATATCCAGTGAAAATATTCTTTTAAAATTAAGGTTATGTAAAGAGAATTTTCATACAAACAAAACAGAGAATTTATCACCAATGATCACACTAAAGGAAATACTAAAGATTGTTCTATAGGCAGAACAAAAATGATCCCAGGTGAAAGGTAAGAGATGCAAAATATAGAAGGAACAAAATGAGTGTGTGTGTGTGTGTGTGTGAAAATAATGCCTCATTGGGCTTAAAATAGACAGAGAATTAAAATCTACAACAGCAATGCCATACAAGAAGAACATGATAAATGGACCTCATGTGTTTTTAAGCCCTTAATTGTCCAGAAAGAGGGTAAAATAACAACAAAAATTTTTTTTAATAAGTCAAGGATGCTTATTGCAATATTCAGGGCAACCACTAAAAGAATGTTCAAATAGTCTAAAACTTTCAAGTTAATGGTGGTAAATAATAAAATACATAACCCATAAAACGCAATCTGGGAGAGGAAGAGAAAACAAAATAGGGAAAATTGAGACAAATAGGAAACACGTCATATATTTAAACCTAAATGGTCATTCATGACATCAAGTCATTACATCAAATGCATAAGCACTCATGTCTCCAGTTAAATATGAAGACTCTGCTGCATTAAAAAAAAATCAAGACTCGGCCAGGCGCAGTGGCTCACCCCTGTAATCCCAGCCCTTTGGGAGGCTGAGGTGGGTGGATCACGAGGTCAGGAGATCAAGACCATCCTGGCTAACACGGTGAAACTCCGTCTCTACTAAAAATACAAAAAAGTTAGCCGGGCGTGGTGGTGGGTGCCTGTACTCTCAGCTACTAGAGAGGCTGAGGCAGGAGAATGTTGTGAACCCGGGAGGCGGAGCTTGCAGTGAGCCAAGATCACGCCACTGCACTCCAGCCTGGGAGACAGGGTGAGACTCTGTCTCAAAAAAAAAAAAAAAAAAAAGAAAAATCAAGACTCAGCTATATGCTGTTGACAAAAGACATTTCATTATGACAAAGATCAAGGAAAAAAAAACCACACACACATATATATAAAATGTAAACACCTACCAAAGTTGGTTTTTCTTTTAGATGTGGAACTATGTTTATATTAGATAAAATAGGTTTTGGGGGCATAAAAAGGAATACTTCATAATTAAATTTTCAATGCATTGAGAAGGTTTTAAAAATATAAATTTATGTGCACTAGTAACAGATGCTCGAAACATTTAAAACAAAAATTGATAGAACTATAATATAGAGATAGAGATAAACAAACCCACAGTCAATTGGGATCTCTTAATACATGTCTTAGTAACTGACAGAACAAGCAGAAAAACAAAATCAGTCAAGATAGAGGAAATTTGAAGAACATGAATAACAAAATGGAACTAAGAAATATATATAGAATACACTACCCAACAAATAAACTATATTTTCAGGAACTCACATCAAACACCTGCAAAACTGCATGACATGTTGGAGCATCAACAAAGCCTTCACAGCTCTCAAAGGGAAGAAACCATGTCTTTTCCACTATGACAATTCTAGAAAATGAGAAACAACCGTCTCACTTTTGGCAGAGCCTGGGAGGAAGCCATGGCCACCCTAGGATGGGATGGGAAGAAATCCGCCAAAGGCTGCATGTGGCCTGCAGGATCCCTGCAGAACTGCTGGGCACTCCAGATGCAGATGGCACCTGCACTCAGTCATAAGCTCTTCCCAGTGTGTGCCAGCAAGAAGGGCGGGGCCGAGGGGAGCCACCTGGATGGTGCGGCCCAGTGACAGACAGCTGGAGAGGACGAGACCAAAAAGCAGTCGCCTCCCCAGGCCTCTGTGCACGGCAATCAAGAGCTCCCTTCCCATTCACAAGAACAAGGTAAGACTCCACTGACTGGGAAAGTGGAGGAACAGAGGCTATTTACCATTGGCTGAGGGGCAGGAAAAGTCCTCGGCCCAGAATCCCATAAGGCAAAGATGTGATTCCCCCTCCTGGAGGAGAGAAAGAAAACTTTCTCCTTCCTAAGACCTGTCACAGACACCAGGCAGAGTTCGCCTGCCACAGGGGAGGGGCCAGAGGGCCAGAATGCAGCAAGGGTCTCACCCCAAGCTCTCTCCAGTGGTCAGTGGGGGTGACCCAAGCAGAGGGACAGGGCGGTGGCAACAATACCTCTTTGGGCTCTCAGATGCAGGGCTATCTCCTTAGAGTTCTCTCTCCGATCCCTCAAAATAGGCCTCGGTCCCCGGACTCCCTTCTGTCCCTACAATGTCATGAAATCATTCTGACCATTCACCTGTTGCCCCTTTCCTGTCCTCAGCCTCTGCTGGAACAAGACCCAGAGTGCAAGGACTCACCTGGTGTCCCGTCTGTCCCCTGAGACAGGCTCTACAACCACCTCACGAATGAAGGCCTGGGAACTGCCACTACCTACCATGAAAGGGCTAGTTATTAACTACCTACTGTTTGCCAGGCATTGGATTTGCCCCTTAACCCACACAAGGACCCCATGAGATCAGTATTTTTATTTGAATTTGTAGAAGAAGGAACTAGGGCTCGGGGGGCTGGCACAGCTGCTGTGTGGAGAACTGAACCCTGCACCTGGCCTCGCCTCTGGCCCCTCAGACCTACAGAAGCTCCCATGTTGCCCTGCCTCTTCTGGGAGGAGAGAGGACCTGGGTGGGGCTCATGATTCATCACACTAAGAGTCGTCGCTGTGGCTCCCCAGACGGGGCCTGCAACCCACATCTTGGGCATGAGGGCGAGACAGCCCCAGGGAGGTCCCGGCCCAGGCCAGCCCCAGCACCCCCGCCTCCTCACTGTGGTTCTGGGCCCCTTCCCAGCCTCACAGAGAGGCTGCTTCCTGAGAGAGCACACACAGCCCTTAGTGTTCCCAAGCCAAGCCCCCTCCCCAGTTCCCTTAAGAGCACCCCCTCCTAGTGCCCAGTCGGAGCCAGGGTAAGCAGTCACCGCCACTGCCTCTCAATCAGCCACGACAGACAGCCTCACTGGCCTCCTGGCATGAGACCACAATTAGCAGACCCGAGTTTACAATCTAAATAAACTCCTCTTTAATGAGAATACTTTTCCTTTCATTATTTTATGGGCAGCCAGTTAGAGTCACTTAGTAAAAATCATTTTAAATAGCAATAAGGCTACCATTGCTGGTGGGGGGTGATGAAGGCCGTGGGCCCTGAGCATCCCGTCAATGCTTTGAACTTGACAGGAAGAGCCAGGCCTCCTTGGGCAGCCCCCTGCATGCTAGGGAGGGTCTAAGGCCAAGGATGCCAGCAGAGGCAACCCAGCGAAAGTGGGGAGCCCAGGAACAACGGGGCCGGAAGCGCAGCGAGAGGACAGCTGACCCGTCTTCTGCCCCCACAGTCCAGCTGGGGAGAGAGGCTTGGGGAGAGGAGGGGCCCCATAGATGACCACGTCAGAGCCAAGGCCTGGGAAAAGCAGGAGGAGGAGGAAGGGGACAGCGGCCTCGTTGGTGGTGGCAGTGTCCTGTGGCAGGGCACTTCCTCACCCCAACTACAGTAGCAATGTAACGGCCCCAGCGGTCATGGGTGCTCACATTCAGGTACCTCTTCTCTGCACCAGGCGGGCTCTGAGCCCTCCATGCAACACCTCATTGGACACCTGCAACAACCCTTTGAGGTGGGGAGTGAGAAGATTTCCCTCTCACAAAGGAGGAAGTGAGGCACAGAGAAGTATAAAAGTAGAACGTTAAATCCACCCCGAGGGCAAGTTAAGGTGGAAGAGGATCTGGGATCTCTACGTCCTGCCCTGAGTCAGTGTCCAGAGGACCCCGGGGACCCCAGAGAGACCACACCATCCACAGGGACAAGCCAGGCAAAGGGACGCTTGACCAAAGCTAGGGGTTTACTCCAAGTTTCACATGATCTTCCGTGGAGCCTGCCCTTTACAGACGTGGGGTGGGGTTGTGGGGGTCAGAGCTTCAGACACACGTAACTCCCTCCTCCCAGCCCCATCCGCAGAAGCAGTGCCATGGCCAGAATCCAGAGAAGTGGGCTTGAAGAGGGAGCTTGGACAGCCCTGGGCAGGCAGCACCTTGAGGACCAGGACAGGCAGGAACTCGGACCCAAGTGGGAACAAGCTGCTGCCCATGGGAAGAGAACCCTGGACCACTCTCAGTGTGGCTATTGCTTCCTCACTGGGCCCCCTGTCCTCAAGTCACAGAACCCTGGTTTGAAAGCAGTGCCCAGGCCAGGCGTGGTGGCCCATGCCTATAATACCAACATTTTGAGAGGCTGAGGCAGGTGGATCACTTGAGGTCAAGAGTTCAAGACCAGCCTGGCCAACATGGCAAAACCCCGTCTCTACTAAAAATACAAAAATTAGCCGGGCATGGTGGCGCATGCCTGTAATCCCAGCTACTCAGGAGGCTAAGGCAGGAGAATCACTTGAACCCAGGAGGCGGAGGTTGCAGTGAGCCAAGACCGTGCCACTGCACCCCAGGCTGGGCAACAGAGTGAGACTCTGTCTCAAAAACAAAGCAAAGCAAAGCAAAGCAAAGCAGGCAGTGACCACCCTCAAAGTGCAGCCAGGAAAGGGGACAGGCAAATTGGACCCCAGTCAAGCGTGCTGGCCACAGCACGCTTCTCAGTGACCTTCAGTGCCAAGATTGTGGAGACGAGACACATGCAGATTCTGACCCGCAGATTCTATGACCACTACAAGGTAGTTCTTGCCTAATGCCAGGATGTTCGGGGCTTTCTGTTACATGACAGCAGGTAACAAGAAAAGTTGCCAACTACGTGATGATTTCTGATATGGTTTGGCTGTGTGTCCCCACGCAAATCTCACCTTGAATTGTAATAATCCCCACGTGTTGTGGGAGGGAATTGAATCGCAGGGGCAGGTTTTTCCAGTGCTGTTCTCGTGATAGTGAGTACGTCTCCAGATCTGAAATCTTTTATAAAGGGCAGTTCCCCTGCCTACGCTCTCTCTAGCCTGCCGCTGTGTAAGACACCCCTTTACTCTTCATCTCCTGCCACGGTTGTGAGGCCTCCCCAGCCATGTGGAACTGTGAGTCCATTAAACCTGTTTCCTTTAGAAATGATCCAGTCTCAGGGATGTCTCTATTAGTAACATGAGAGCCAGCTAATACAATTTCTGAATGGCAGGATTTTCTTTCTTTCTTTTTTTTTTTGAGATGGTTTCTGTCACCCAGGCTGGAATGCAGTGGCCTCTGCCTCCCGGGTTCCGGCTATTCTCCTGCCTCAGCTTCCTGGGTAGCTGGGATTACAGGCACATGCCACCACGCCTGGCTAATTTTTTTGTATTTTTAGTAGAGACAGGGTTTCACCATGTTGGCCAGGCTGGTCTCGAACTCCTGACCTCAGGTGATCCACCCACCTCAGCCTCTCAAAGTGCTGGGATTACAGGTGTGAGCCACTGTGCCCGGCCTGAATTTTTAAATAATTAGTAGCAAGCATTTATATGCCACAACAGAACCATTACTTATTACAAATGCTCTTACTGCTACGTCGTGCTCTACACCACAAAGCTGATTTCACCCAAGTTACACCTCTCAAAATCCACATTTTCATATTCTGAGTTTGCTTAAAATCAGGTGCAGTGGCATGAGATTGGCATCCCCCTGGAGGCAGTCGGTCCGGGGCCAAGGGGAGCGGCCCACAGAATCATGCCCTGGGTGGACATTGTATTGCTGATGAGGACAAATTGACCAGTTTGGCAATCCATGCAGCCTGGGTTCTCCAGATAATTGTTTATGTTCCAAACCATTTTGTACCATGCTCAGCCAGACAAAAGCTTCGCGCCTCTGCCAGTTCGGGTATGCAGGGCCTAATTTCCTGAAAAATCAGTTTGGCCGGCTGGTGTATGGCAATGCCCTTCCAAGGGAGAGCTCTCCAGGCTTCTGTTATTCAAGAAACACTGTCACTCAGCTCTGGAATATCACCCTAATTAAAAACCTCTCTGCTCCAAATAGCTCCCTTTACTTAAGGCTGTTACTTTCCATAATCACACGCACACACACACACACACACACACACCACACGACAAAAAAAGCTGCTACGAAGTCACTTTTTTTATACAAGACCCATATGTCTGAACTCTACCCTGTTAATGAGGCCTATCCAAAAACAAAACACAGAACCCTAAATGGTATAAATCTGTGAGTTCTTAGAATGACAATAAATATCACCAAAGTATGTTTACCAATACATGTCTTAGTAGGCCAGGTGCAATAAAGAGATGCATGAGGATCATCAGGAGATTTGATAAATAAGCTCAAAATAAAGGAACCAAGTGCAAATGGACTTGCTTTATGTCTCAAGGCATTTTTCTGCAGGCTTTCAAGAGCAGAAAGCAGCAAGGCTGAAATCTAGGATAGCATATCGCCTAAAACCATGGGCTATGAACTCAGGCGCCATGGCCGGTTCAACTCCTCCTCCTCGTGGCTGCGTGGCCTGGGGCAGGTTACATAACCATCTGTACCGAGGGACTGAATCCTGGGACCGTGTTGATGATTCCACGAGACAACCTATGCAAGGCTCTGAGCAGAGAGCTCGGCTCACAATAAGCACGCAATGAATATTAGCTGGTAATGATCTCATCCGATTTCACATTTAGCCAGCAGGGAGCGAGCGTCCCTATCCTGGAGCAACCCAGCCAGCGCTGTGCCAGAACCAGCTTGCACCGACTCTTCCAGGATCAGCATTCAGCAGCATCGCTGTGGTTGCTTGAAACAGCCCATAGTGGGAGTGTTTACACCAAGAAAATCAGCAAATGCCATCAATCAAGACCGTTTTGTTTTTTTCACGGAGTGGCTGTTAAACATTCACCAGCACACCCCCGGGCCCAAGAGAAGAAAGATGAATGGGAACCACGTAAAGGACAACAAGGGTTGGGGTGGGTGAGGAGTATGGCCTAGATGATGTGATCTTCGAATGTCATTCACTCCTTCTTCAAGCCTATTGGATGCCGTGTAATGCAGGGAAGGGCGTGGGCTGCAGAGCTGGAGCTGGATTTGAATTCTCTCATTTCAAGGATGGGAGATCTGAGGCCCACACTGAGGCTGGACCTGCTCAAGATGAGAGTTACAGACGGCAGAGACACGGCTCAAACTCAGCTGCTCTCACTGCTTGGTGGCCGCTCACCTCATCAAGGGGCCAGTCTCATCAGCTGACCCTGACCCTGAAGTCAAAGTCTAAACAGTGCGATTCACTGTTGCAGTGGTGTGTCTGGGAGGCAGTCTTACAGCATATGCTCCCTCAGTTGTACTTCTGGTCTTGAGCTTTGTGTCTTTCTGTAAAACTAAACCAAACAATAAACACTTGAAGCCCCCAGTGAGCCCATGTTGTCAAACCCTATTGGAAAACAGGTTTTCTTAAAAAAAGAGAAGAAGGTCAGGCGCAGTGGCTCATGCCTGTAATCCCAGCACTTTGGGAGGCCAAGGCAGGCAGATCACCTGAGGTCAGGAATTTGAGACCAGCCTGGCCAACATGGGGAAATCCCATCTCTACTAAAAATACAATAAATAGCCAGGCGTGGTGGCACATACCTGTAATCCCAGCTACTCGGGAGGCTGAGGCAGGAGAATTGCTCGAACCTGGGAGACAGAGGTGGCAGTGAGCCGAGATCACATCACTGCACTTCAGCCTGGGTGACAGAGTGAGACTCTGTCCCCAAAAAATAAAAAAATAAAAAATAAAAGAAGACGAAGAAAAAAGCTTACATTGATTTCCTCATACATTTGCACAAGCTACAGAACTTGGTTCTTTTATTTTCATTTGGAAACAAGTTGAAACAGCCCTCCAAATTAAGAAAACAACTTTACAAATTCAAGTTTTATGTTCTCTTATTTCAGAAATATTCATGGCCTCAATATGTCTCTCCTAAGTACTTATATAAAAACATTTTTCTCTTTCATTTGCCAATTTTTAAAGATTTTTTTCACTCTACTTACAACAAAGCAATCATTTCAAATTAATTAAGTTTTCATTAAGATGTATTATTGTAATGTCCCAGGTACTGAATAGTGATTTTGTGTTCTGAGAGAACAAGCCTGAAAGAAAAATATTATAACTTTTGCAAGTAGACAATTTCAACCCAATTCCTTCCTCCGGCATGAAGCACAGGGGGTTTGCATACAGTAGGTTGAAAGAATAACTAGCAATAATAATTATCAGTGACATGAATCAGGAGAGTACATTTACAGAGGACTTTCAGAAGTGCACAGCTATTTTGCATATGTTATTCCATTTCGTTCCAAGCATTGTTCCATGTAGACCTGTTTATCTCTCTATTTATTTTTATTGAGAAAACCAAGACCCAGAAATGTGAGGTCACTCACCAAAGGTCACACAGTCTCAAGATGCAGAGCTGTCATTTGACCCTGAGTCTTTCCACCTCCAGATGCACCTGAGCGTGGAGTGTGCAGGGGGAGGTGGGGTCTGGGTCCCGGAAGGAGATGAGGATCTCCTCACTCTCCCTTCCTGACTTGTTTATTCTCCTTTCGAAGCACAGTTATTTTCTTTGCAAGACCAACGAGCTCGATTCAAAATCAGAGTCATTTTAACGTTTTAAAAACATCAAGTAGAGCTTCGAAAATTCAAGCACTAGAGGGAAAAAGAATTCTCAAGTTATTTAGAAAGAAAATTTACCTTGATTCTGAGGGTCCTTGAGCTTTCTGCTTTTTGCTCCTTTTTTGGGCTATGCTGAGTGGGGGCCGTGGCTGTGGTGGGAAATTGAGAGCTGCATGAGATCTCTAGATGCTTCTTAGCCCCTCAGCGCCACAGAGAAAAGAGGAAAACACTCATCTGGATGATCCGTGTCTTGCAGACTCAGTCTCGAACCCTTTGGGGTGAGAATTCTGAGGCCTGGGGGCATTTATGAGGGAAGCCACACAGAGCGTTGGCCAGCGGGACGAACAAAGGAAGCCAAACCGGGCTCTTTGGTGCGAAAATAAAATAAATTCCTATTTGTTGATATGGTTTGGCTCTGCGTCCCCACCCAGATCTCAAGTTGAATAGCAATCCCTAACGCTGGGGGAGGGACTGAGTGGGAGGGGCTTGGATCATGTAGGTGGAGTTCCGTGTGCTGTTCTCATGATAGTGAATGAGTTCTCGTGAGATCCAGTGGTTTAAGGGTGTGCGGTACTTTCCTCCTCATGTGCTCTCTCTCGCTCTGTCCTGCCACCCTGTGAAGAAGGTTCTTGCTTCCCCTTTGCCTTCTACCATAATTGTAAGTTTCCCGAGGCCTCCCAATCATGCTTCCTGTTAAGCCTGCAGAACTGTGAGTCAATTAAACCTATTTTCTTCATAAATCACCCAGTCTCAGATAGTTCTTTATAGCAGTATGAGAACGGACTAATGCACTTGTTCATTATTGAGTGCTGTGTTCTTGCTCTGGGTCCCTGTCTTCATTTTCCACCTTATTTCCTTCTCCACGGCTCCCACGCCCTCTCCCCCATCCCATCCTATTACTGTGCCCAATGCCATCATCTTTGCTCTCAGAGTCCCACCAGCAGGGCCAAGGTTCCTCCCTACCCAACCAGCATGCCATCAACACACTTCCTAACATGATTCCCTCTGTGCCAGTCTGTCTCCCTCTAGCTCTTTGCTTGTGCCATTTTCTCCAACTAGAACAGAGAGCAGTAACAGGGAAAGGAAGAGCATGGCTGATAGAGCATGCTCACTGGAGCCAGTAGCCATGAATTAACCCCCACTGGGGCATTACTGCTCTCGCCTTGGGCATGGCAATCAGCTCTCTGGTCTTCACTGGTAATACCCATAAGAAAACCACCTCACAGGCTCAGGATAACACACTGACATGAATCCTCTTAGCTGGCACTTGGTCCACACTGACAGGACAAAGGTCATCATTGTGTGCCTGACACTACTCCATTAGTGCTGGGTGAGCCCCTCACCCTTCCCAAAGGATGTGGAATTGAGCCCAGGAATGGGTTCATATCTCCCAGAGGCTGGACTTGTACCTATAGGATCAGGAGCCACAGGAGGCTGCAGGGGAACAGAGGCAAGAAAACCTCAGTGGAAGGAGGAATAGAAGCTGGTGTGCAGGAAGAGCAGGGAGATGGAGAGAAACTTTGGTCACTTCTGATTCTGATCCCATCCCTTCCCGAGGTCCCATCCACGTTCCTGCCCTCACCACATAGGACACTCCACAAACCCCATAACTGCCTCTTACTTCTCCTTTACTCTGATCCAAGGACCCATGTTTGTTTCTGCTATTTGTGAGCAGATGATTTCAATTAACATCATAACGAGGGCAGCCAGTGGAGTGCCTGTCACATGATTGGGGCTCAGTGACCACAGCTCCTTCCACACCCCACTTCCAGCTTCCGCAACTGGAATCAGACCACTCAGCCAGCGTGACCTTGGCCCTAAATGGAACTATCGCCCCTGAGCAAGGTTCCCATGGGGCTCCAGAACCGACCCTGCAAACCTCTGTGCCCTACTAGCTTTTGAAGAAACTGCACTCTTGTAAGAGGTGGCTCCAAGGACTCTGCAAAAGTGTACAGATTACCCAGAGCCTGCAGCAGTGAGGGAGGGAGCAGAGGAGAGGTGCAAATGGAGCCTGGGCACCAGCAGGGAGGCTCAGGTGCTTGCACCTTCATGAGTTGCAGATCACCTGGCTGAGTGCCCTCCTCCCTCACCTCCTGCTATCCGGGGTCATGTCCATCCTGCAGTCCTGCCTCCACTGCACCCTCAGCATGATCTGTGCTGCAGGCTCCAGCCAGAGCTCTCCAGTGCACCCAGAGCTGCTGGGCTGAGATGACAGGCCACCACAGGCCAGGGTCTGAGCTAGGGCCCTCAGCACCCTACCTTCCCAGGGCAATGCTGGCTGTCAGAGACACTGTTCACCCTTCAAAGTCATGGCCCATTGGCTGAGATGAAATCCACAGAATTTATGCTCCTTGATTCCTGATGACATTATTTAAAGTGCCTGTGATTTATCACTAACCCAATATGCATTGTCATTTCTAAGTAATTACAGAAAATATTGTGATCTAAATACTATTACATCAGGAACACAACTCGGAATAAATACTGCCTCTACCTTCAGTCAGCTCAGTAATGTGAATCGATACCTACTGATTTTTTGAATGTGAACATGTTGAGAGGTCTTGAATTCCCATCACTGCGGCTGGGTCATATATCCTCCTTCGTTAGAGAATGAGGGGCCCTCAGGCAGCCTGGTCTCCCTCACACACTTCTGCAGGTGCAGACTTTCCTGCAGGTCCTGTGGGCTGGTGCCCCTTAGGGGTCAGCAGGGCACTCAGGGTCCCAACAGAATGAGTTCAGCCACAGCCTCTGCCTGAAATGTGCAAAATCAGCTTTCTCCCAGACAGCCTTCATCAAATAATATATTTATGCAAATACATGCCATGCCCAGCAGTGTGCTAGGTACAATGAGTGATACCAGGACGTAAAATGTGACCCTTGCCCAGAACATATTCTAAGGCCCATCTGAAGAGTCTAACTCAGGTGTCTGAATCATGAGATTTGGTTTCAGGTGTGATTCCACTCTGCTTCTTACTGGCTGGTGGCCCTGGAGCAGACATAATCTCTCTGAGCTGCAGGCATAACCCTGGTAAAACAGGACCAATATCTGTCCTATCTATTTCATATCACAACTGGTCAACTGAGTTGATGGATAAGAAACATATGTGGATTGCAAAGTGCTATACAGAAGTGAAGAACAGTATTATTACAGAAGGCCAGTGATTCCTGGAAAATAAAGTAATCCACTTATGGTCAGAGGAGCAAGAAGAATTCTTCAGATAAATATATACCATTACACTCACCTCCTTGTAAATGAAAATAGAACTCATTAAAACTAGTATAAACAACACATTATAGAATATAATCAAGTTCCATAAAACAGATCATTAAAAGAAGGAGACAAAATGGGACAGAGTCTGGTACATTGTAAGTGCTCAAAGTTATTTGTTGAACAAATGAAAAAATAAGTGAGAAAAAAGACATAGAGAAGGAAGAATCTGTGGGGCCCACTGAGAAGCTGACAGCCCAGGTAAAAGCAACGGGAGATGGCGTGAGGAATGGAGAGCCATGTAGTACCTGGTGCAGCACTGGCAGCCCTGGGGGTCACTGGGGACAACGGCAAAGCTGTTCTAGAAGGAGGGACAAACAGAAGAAGAAAAATGGAGTGCAGAAAGAAAAGCCAAACACTCCCCTCTCCCACAACACAAGAGTGTTCCAGTGCTCAGAATGATAAATAACAAATCAGTACTCAGAACATGAAATAACTCCAGACAAAATTAATTGCATGGGGACAATTTGTCTACAACAAAAATAATTATGTTTAGGGTGTTTAAAGAGATAATGGGGTGAAGGAGGGAGAATGTGCTTTTAAAAGCCGAAGAAACTATAGAAAAATAAAACAGGTGCATAAGAAATAACAAAAAATAAGTTTCTTTAATATAAACAATTAGAAAACTAAGAAATTAAAAATATAACCAAAGAAAATATGTGATAACAGGAACACATTTTAGGCAGAACAGGGTTAAAGAGAGATTTAGTGAATTGGAGACAATATTGAGGAACTCACCTAGAATATTGCACAGAGAGACAAACTGACTTCTGTAGGTAGATATGAATGCGTGCATGCATGCACACATGTACACTGCACTTCATTGATTCCATTTTCTCATTTTAATATATCTGAAATTGGAGCACACCTTACAACTGAAGGTGACTTACAACCACTGTTGGCCTAGATTGGAGACATTTTCCAAAGAGAATCTTCATTTGTCCCACCAGTCACTTGGAAGTATTACTGACCTAAGATCATTTAAAATTAAAATCTATAGTTAAGGTTTACATTTAAACTGTAAATCTGAGTGTATAAAGTTTGGAGGTTAAAATCTCAGGAGAGATTGTGTGGTTTTTCTTTTTCTGCCTTTTGCTCACTGTGGGTTTATTTCTCATTTCTCATTTCTTCCTACAGCAAGGCTGCAGCCCTTTGGGGTCCTCACCTTATGTAGGAGTCTTCCACTAAACACCTTGTCTGTGGCACCTTTATTTCTTAGCGGTTATTGAAAATAATGGTTCCTCCTTCTATTGATGGCTTCTTAGGCTGCTTGAGGTATGTTTATCTCCACATCTACACACACACACTCACAAGCAGGTCAGAGGTGGAGAATAGTCAAGGAGGTCCTATATCTGTGAAATAACAATTCCAGAAGAAGAAAATAGAGAAGCTCTATATGAAAAGCTAGTAATTTAATTTTTCCAGATTCAGAGAAAAACAGGTGTATTAGTCTGTTTTCATGCTGCTGATAAAGACATACCCAAGACTGGGAAATTTACAAAAGAAAGAGGTTTAATGGACTCACAGTTCCACGTGACTGGGGAGGCCTCACAATCATGACAGAAGGTGAAAGGCACATCTCACATGGCAGCAGACAAGAGAAGAGAACTTGTGCAGGGAAACTCCCCTTTATAAAACATCATATCTCATGAGATGTATTCACTATCATGAGAATAGCCTGGGATAGACTTGCCCCCATGATTCAATTACCTTCCATCAGTTCCCTCCACAACAGATGGGAACTGTGGGAGCTGTAATTCAAGATGAGGTTTGGATGGGGACACAGCCAGACCGGGTCAACAGGAGTCCTCAGTTCAAAATTGCTGTAGAAATACAGAACAGAATAAACAAACAAACCAAACAAGCCCCACATGTAGACACAGTAGTGAAACTACACAATAGCAGGATAAAACGAGAAAATGTTAAAAGCTACAAGACAGAAAAGACAGATTCCTATAAAGGGTCATGAATTAGATGGATAGTAGATTTATCCACAGTGATAAAGATCAGAAGAAATGAAATAATGCCTTCAAAAGACTGAGGAAAAATAATTATTAATCTATAATTTATACCAATATAAACAATTGTTCAGCAAAATAATTAAAAACTTGCAAGGGCTAAAAGAACTTGCTTACCACCACAGATGCTTGCTCTAAGAACTGTAAAAGGATTCAAGAGGAAAAGTACACTGAGACAGGGCTCATAGCATATCACATATAAGAGTAAGCTTAGATATTGATGATTTATAGATTAATGAATGTAATTAAATATTGACTTGTGAAATAATAATAGCAGGTTTGAAGTGTTTTTAAGCAAAACCGAGTTGCAGATAACAGGAACAGAAAGGGTGATAGCAGGGTGGTCTGTGGCTGGTAAATTCTGCTGCAGTCCAGGTCATGTTGTAGGAAAAGACAGAAATAGGAGCAACCCCTGAAGCAAGTCTTCCTCCGTGACGCTTCCCCAGGAGAGCCCTTCTTGAGTTGAACACACTAACTTCATGGAGCTTAAGTAGTTCTCAGTGCAATACGTCCAACTATTTATGTAGAAAACATCTACGTCTATATCCCAAAGACTCAATTCAGCATTTTAAACAAAACAATATAGAGGAAGTCTCAGGTTCTATTCCAAATAATATTGGCAGAATTGCATGTGTAAACATTTTGGAAAGCTCATGAATCTTAGGGCAGGGAAGTGCATCTGGGATGTTGCTGGACCCAAGGGAGTCATTATTCCATGAGGCCACGCCAGTGCTGGGTTAAATATTAGCCCTGAATGTGCCTGGGATAGGTTGGGAAGCTTCAAATGGAGGAAGAAAAGAAACAGCCCGATGTCTCCTAAAACCTCACGTAAATGAATTTATGAAAGGAAACATCAAGACAAAGAGGAAGACTGCATCTTGCAAGTGTTTCACCCAAGAGTAGTGAGCAGCTCCTCTGAAGATTTGTCAGACCCCTTCCTCAGAGCAGCTACCAAACCATGGAGAGCCATTCCCAGGCCTTGTGGGTCTGACAAACGCCCCAAAACAACCCTCTCTCACCCAGGTCCTCTCCCCATCCTCCTCCACTACCAGACACACCGAAACCGCCTCCTCTTTTCAACCCTCTCCCTTCTCAGCTGACTTTGAGCTACAAATCTCGCTTCTCTACTTGGAGAGCCCTAGTTCATTACAGGAATTTGCTTTGAGTTTTATTATCATTTTAGTCTATGTCTTAGATTGGGCTGCTACAACAAAGTGACAGGCTGGGCAGCTTAAACAACAAACACTCACATCCCACAGTTACAGAGGCTGAGAAGCCTGGGGTCAAGGTACCACCATGGTCTGGTTCTGGTGAGGCTCCTTCCTGGTGGCAGACTATCAACGTCCCTCTGCACCCTCACATGGTGGAAAAGACAGCTGGCTCACTCTCTGGTCTCTTCTTACAAGGGCATCCATCCACCCCATGACCTGTTACTTCTCAAAGACCCCACTTACAAAAACCATGGCGTTGGGATTAGGGGTTCACATATGCATTTTAGAAGGTCAGAAACATTCAGTCCATTGCAGTCTGCGTTCTTCTAAAAAATGTATCTACTTTCATTTTTATTTGCCGTGCTGTGTGGCAAAGATAATGTTTGCAGTACAGCTTGTAAACTGGATATATTGCTGCCTACAAAGCAATGGTTTGTTAACAACCGTAATAAGTGTTGGTGATCTGGAACTGATACTTAAACATTTTATATCCTAATATGCTAGGTTTTTAGTTTTATCTAGCCATTTTTCTGTTTTACAAACACTCTAGGAAATTTTGGTTGAGAGTTTTGGATTGATGTGGACTGCGTTACAAATATTTTGTTCTTCAAATATGGGAAATAAACTCGTGAGCACATTGACATAGAACCTCTGATTTTCAGAAGTTCGTGGACAATGAACATGAAGAAATAGATACCTGTGTTGAAGCACTTGGATTTCTTGAAAAAAAAATGCATATAGAGTTAAATATTTAATGTTTGAAAATGTAGAGAAAACCCACTACAACAGTATAATTACAACATATAAATTCCAAACCAATAAAGCAAAGCAGAAATTTAGGAAGTACAGCTAATGCAGTACCAGACAAGAAGGAAGAGAAGTGAAAAGGATGACACGCTAAAAACATGGATTAGCAGGACCTAAGTCTAAGCATGCGTGTAATCACAATAAGGGCAAAAGGACTAGAATCATGGAATAAATGTCAAAAAATATTTGTCGCTACCTATTTGTGCTGCTATAACAGGATATCACAGTCTGGTTAATTCATAAAGAAGAAAAATTTGTTTTCTCACAGTTCTGGAGGCTGGGAAGTCTAAGATGGAAGCCATGGTAGGCTTGGTGTCTGGGAGGGCTTCTCTCTGCTTCCGAGACGGCGCCTTGTTGCTGTATCTTCCAGAAGGAAGGAACACTGTGTCCTCACAGCACAGAAGGTGAATGCTGTGTGAAGCCTCCTTTTTTTTTTTTTTCTTGGAGATGGAGTTTTGCTCTTGTCGCCCAGGCTGGGGTGCAGTGGTGCTCACTGCAACCTCTGTCTCCCAGGTTCAAGCAATTCTCCTGCCTCAGCCTCCTGAGTAGCTGGGATTACAGGCACATGCCACCACACCTGGCTAATTTTTGTATTTTTAGTAGAGACGGGGTTTCACCATGTTGGTCAGGCTGGTCTTGAACGCCTGACCTCGTGATCCACCCACCTCAGCCTCCCAAAGTGTTGGGATTACAGGTGTGAGCCACAGTGCCCGGCCTAGAGCCTTTTTTTTAAGGGCCTTAATCCTACTCCGGATGGGGAGGAGCCTCGTGGCCTCATCATCTCTTAAAGGCCCATCTCCGAATACTATTACATTGACAACAATTGAATTTCGGAGGGGACACATTCAAACCATAGCATTCCGCTACTGTCCTCCCAAAATTCATGTTCTTATCACGTACAAAATACATTCATTTCATCTCAACAGACCCAAAAAGTCTTAACTTGTTCCAGCATCAACGTTAAAGTCTTAGTCCAAACATATGGATACATAGCTAAACATATGGATACATGTCTAAACATGTGGATACATATCTAAACATATGGATACATAGCTAAACATATGGATACATGTCTAAACATATGGATACCTGTCTAAACACATGGATACATGTCTAAACATAAGGATGCATATCTAAACATATGGATATATGTCTAAACATATGGAAACATGTCTAAACATATGGAAACATGTCTAAACATATGGATGAGACTCAAAGCATGATTTGTCCTGAGGCAAATTCTCCTCCAGCTGTGAATCTGTTAAATCAAACAAGTTAAGAGCCTCTAAATACACTGTGGGACAGGCACTGCACAAACAATTCTATGACAAAATGGACACACGGCGAGAAGACAGAGATAACAGGCCTTAAGTAAGTCTAACACCCAAAGGGCAGAAACATTCAATCTTGACAGTCATCTTTGATTTCATGCCCCTCCTTCTGGACACACGGGGGTGAGGTTTGGGCGTCCAAGGCTCCTGACAGCCCCACCTCACAGCCTTGCTGGGAATTGCCCTTGTGGAGGCTCTCTTGGGTGACCCCAGCCCTGCAGCAGGTCTGTGCCTGGACCCCACGTTGAAACCACCTTTGCAAAATTATAACTGAGGAAATTATGACAGTGAAGGAAATCACACCTAACCCACTCCATCTTGCTTCCAACCTTTAAGCTGTCCTTGTTCATTCCTGGACATAGGCTGAACTAACTTTGGGAAGGAATTCGGTTCATGGTTTGACTCTGAAACAAAATTGATATAACCCTTTCCCAAAAAGACCCCCTTCTTGCCTGGCGACCAGTCTGCTGCCTTTGCAGGACTAACAAATTAGCTACAAGATTAGAAATTACAGTTTAGGGATCATGCAGCCTCTGGCTCCAAGAGTCTGAACCTCCCCAAATTGCTCCTGGGGATCACATCATTATTGCAAAATCTAAGATCAGGGCTTGAGATATTTTGCAGACCCTGCCCTGGATGGTTCAGCTGACACCACCCAGACCAGTCATCTGGCCCAGTCATTTCTGCCATCACACCCAGGAACAGAAAACAGCAAGGAAAACTCACTTCAACCCACTGTGATTCCATCTCCAACCTGACCAATCAGCACTCCCCACTTCCCAAGACCCTACCCGCCAAATTATCTTTAAAAACTCTGATCCCCCGAATGCGTGGGGAAACTGATTTGAGTAATAATGAAACTCTCCGGTCTCCCGCACAGCCGGATCTGCAAGAATTACTCTTTCTCCACTGAATTCCTCTGTCTTCATAAATTGGCTCTGTCTAGGCAGTGGGCAAGGTGAACCCATTGGGCGGTTACAACATCTTTTGACATCTGGGTAGAGACAGCCCTGGCACCACAGCTCATGCACTGTGTGCCTAGAGAATCCTCCCCACATGCATGCACCAGGGCTCACCAATTGCACCCTCTGGGGCAGGATCCCACGCCTCACCTAGACCTGGCTGAGCCACAGCTGGGGAGGCTGAGGAGCACTGTGCCAGAGTGTGGGAAGCAGACACTTGAGGCACCCTGGGCAGTGAGCCTGAAGCTCCCCAGGGTGCCCTGAGCCCCTCCCAGTTTCTCCCCCAAGGCCCTGGCACTCTGAATTTGTGATGGGCATGGCAGCCTTGAAGAAGGTTTTATTGGATTTTTAAATGCTACTAATTCCTGATTACAAGAAACACATCTGAAAACAAATCATGCAGAAAAGTTGAAAATAAAGAGATGGAATATATATATACATACACACACATATATATACACGTATGAAAACTACTACATATAGGAAGGGATGTAGCAAAGGCACAGAGATAATATAATTTAAGGCAAATAGCTTCAATAGAATTTAAAAGCAAACCTTGCATACTAAAAAAAGAAACCAAAAATAAACCAAAATAAACCAAAAACCATGAACTTGCAGGAGAATTTTCCAAAGCCATAATTATAACGAGAGTGTTTTTAAGTCTATAAGAAATTATCAAACAAATAAAGGTTAATGCGGATTTGGAATTTATATGAAATGGCAAAGGAAAGGCCGGGTGCGGTGGCTCATGCCTTTAATCCCAGCACTTTGGGAGGCTGAGGTGGGCAGATCACTTGAGGTCAGGAGTTCGAGACCAGCCTGGTCAACATGGTGAAACTCTGTCTCTGCTAAAAATACAAAAAGACTAGCCAGGTGTGGTGACGCACACCTGTGGTTCTAGCTACTTGGGAGGCTGAGGTGGGAGATTCACTTGAACCTGGGAGGCAGAGGTTGCAGTGAGCTGAGATCGCACCACTGCACTCCAGTCTGGGTGACAGAGCAAGACTCTGTCTCAAAAAATAAATAAATAAATGAATAAACAAATAAAATGGATCTAGTCAATGAAACAGCAAAGGAACTAGAAGAGCCAAATCAATTGTGGGGGAAGAAAGAACAAAGTAAAGTCACACTAATGTCAACACTTACCGTAAAGCTACAATAATCAAGACAATGTGGTATCGGCAAGGGATAGACATGTAAAATCAGTGAAAGGAGAGAGTCCAGAAACAGACTCACACAAATATGGCAAACTGATTTTTGACAATAGTGCAAAGCCAACTCAATGGAGAAAAATACTGTTTTCAGCAACTGGACACCCATAGGCCAGAGAACCGAGAGGCACACAGAGCGAGACCTTGGCCCATACCTTGTACTTTTTGCAAAGAGTAACTACAAATGGAGCACAGACGTAAATGTAAAATGTAAACTATAACATTTCTAAAAGAAACCAGAGGAGAAACTCCTGTGACCTTGCCTGAGGCAAAGAAGTTTTAGACAGAACACCAACAGCACAATTCCTAACAAAAATAAATAAATAAATGAGACTCCACAGAAACGAAACACTTTTGCTTGTGCAAGACACAGGAGGCAGAAAGACAAGCCATAGACTTGGAGAAAATATTGGCACTTTTGCTCTGTGCAAGACACAGGCGGCAGAAAGACAAGCCACAGACTTGGAGAAAATATTGGCAATTCACACATCTCAAGAAAGACTTGTATCTACAATGTGTAAAGCACTATCAGGACTCGGCAATAAGAAAACAATGCTCCAATTTAAAAATAGGTCAAAAAAAAATTGAGCAAGCAGTTTACTAAACAAGATATATGGACGTGAAACACGTGAAAAGTGTGCAACATTGCGGGTCACTGGGGAAAAGCAGGTTAAAGCCACAATAAGATAATACCACACCCACTAAAATCACGAAAACTATGAGTGAAACTGAAACTTAAACCAACAACAAAAATAAAACCTGCAATAGCGAGTACCACTTAGGATGCAGAGGAAGCAGCTGGATCTCCCATGCCTTGCTGCGGGAATGCGAATGGCATGGTCACGAGACAAAGGAATTGACAGTTTCTTATATAGCCCCATGTACACGTACCAAAGGACCCAGAAATCCCATTCTCTTGGTATCAGAAGGAATCAACTTAAAGTCACACAAAAATGTGAACATGTGTCTTTATAGCACCTCCAAGCTGAGAGCAACCCAAATGCTCTTCAACAGATGAACAGGTAAAGACCCAAAGGTCACTTCTCTGACCCCCTCAAGACAGTCAGGAACCTGCAGCAAGCTTCAGAAACCACCTCACTTAAGTCAGCTCCCCTCCATGCAATGGAATAGTCCTCACTTAAGTCAGCTCCCCTCCATGCAATGGAATAGACCTCACTTAAGTCAGCTCCCCTCCATGCAATGGAATAGTCCTCACTTAAGTCAGCTCCCCTCCATGCAATGGAATAGTCCCAGCCATAAAAAATGTTAGGCTCTTGAGCCACACAAATGTGACTCTCAAATCCATTATGCTAAGTACAAGATGCCTAATGCAAGAGGCTACAGAGAGTGCCAATGTGTCTGACACCTGAAAAAACACAGCTATTAGGATAGAGAACAGATCGTTCTGACCTGTGTAGGGAGGGAGATGATCACCAAAGACAGCATAAAGGAATCTGGGAGATGTTGCAACTTTTCTGTAAAGGTATCTTTATTGTAATGTTTAAATGACTATCCATCTGCCAAAACTCATAGTTCTACACAATAAGAGTAAATTTTACTGGGTGAAAAATTTTAAAGACATTTTTTAAAGGAAGGAAATATATTCAACTTAGACACCTAAAGTGGACAAGATAGTAGAAGAAAAGAAAATCGTTCTGTAATCTTGCATAAAAATATATACAGAAATACAAAAAAAAAAATACCAGCAATTCATATCCAGCATTGGAGATCATTACCAAGTAGGGTTTCACACAGGAATTCTAAAACAGTTCAACATCAGAAAAATCTATTATTGTGATACACAAAAGTAACAGAATATAAAAGAACATGTACCATCCCCTAAATAGACACAAAATGGTATTCCATAAAACTCAATACACATTCAGAATAAAAATGCTTAGCAAAGAATAGAAAGTAACTTTTTTGATGTGATCAAGACTTTCAGAACCCTTCAGCAAACTGTAGAAGCCATTTCATTAACGTTGGCAACCAGGCGAGGAGGCTGCTGTTCACTGCTTCTATTCTATCTGTATTAGGTCTTTGACAAGCAGAAAAAGAAGAAAGAAAAACTAATGAAAAACAAATTTGGGGAAGGAAGGACCAAAAGTCTTCATAATTTGGGAACCATATAATTTTCTCTTTTTTATACATAACAGCTTTATGGAGACTTCCTGGAGAAATAATTTACTTAGTATACACAATTCCCTTTGGTAAACTGAAAAATTCAGTGGTTTTAGTATATTCACAGGGTTGTGCAACCATCACCGCCATCAATCTAAGAACATTTTCATCATGGTGAGAAGGAA
This sequence comes from Colobus angolensis palliatus, assembly GCF_000951035.1. Taxonomy (NCBI): domain Eukaryota; kingdom Metazoa; phylum Chordata; class Mammalia; order Primates; family Cercopithecidae; genus Colobus; species Colobus angolensis. The sequence goes on along the minus strand of NW_012114466.1, from coordinate 84,707 downwards.
GGCAGCTCCCACGTGCCCCCTCTCTGCATTCCTCCCTTCCACCTGCCACTGGCAGCAACTCATCTACTTTCTGTCTCTAGGGATTTGCCTATTCTGGACATTTTATTTAAACGAAATCATAGAACTCTTGGCCTTTTGTGTCTTACTTCTTCCACTTAGCATAATGTTTCTAAGATTTATCCACCGGCAGCATATAGCAATACTTCATCCCTTTGTATTAACAAATAAAATTCCATTGTGGGAATATAACACATTCTCTTTACATGTGAGTTGTTTCTCCTTTGTGGGTATTATGAATAATGATGTTAAGAAGATTTGTGTACAAGTTGTTTTGTGAACATGCATTTTTGTGGCTCCTGGGAATATACTTGGGAGTGCATTTCTGGGTCATGGAACAATTCTGTTTATGCTCTGAGAAGCTGCATCATTGTTTTCCAAAGAAGCTGCTCCATTTTCTAATCCTACCAGCCGTGTACAAGGGTTAGAATCCTTCCACATTGTCTCCTGCTCCCTTTTATACCCCTACCAGCAGTGTACATGGGTTCCAATCCTTCCACATTGTCTCCTGCTCCTTTTTATAATCCTACCAGCAGTGTAGAAAGGTTAAAATCCTTCCACATTGTGTCTTGCTCCATTTTATAATCCTTCCAGCAGTGTACACAGGTTCTAATCCTTCCACATTGTCTCTGACACTTGTAATTATTTTTTCCACTATAGCCACCCTAGTGGGATTGAAGAAGTAACTCGTGATTTTGATTTGCGTTTATCTGATGGCTGCAGATGCTGGGTAGCTTTCTGTGCACTGAACGACCATTTGTTTATCCTCTTGGGAAACAATGTTTATTATTATAGAATCTTTGTCCATTTCTACTTGGGACATTATCTTTTTATTACTGAGTTGCAAGAGTTCTTTATATATCCTGGATACAAGTCCCTTATTTGATATATGGTTTACAAACATTGTCTTTTATTCTATGGGTTGTCTTTTAGTTGTATAATTTTTCTTTTTTTTTTTTTTCTTTTTTTTGAGACAGAGTCTTGCTCTGTTGCCCAGGCTAGAGTGCAGTGGTGTGATCTCGGTTCATTGCAACCTCCACCTCCCAGGTTCAAGCAATTCTCCTACCTCAGCCTCCTGAGTAGCTGGGACTACAGGTGCATGCTGCCATGCCTGGCTAATTTTTATATTTTAGTAGAGATGGGGTTTCACTGTGTTGCCCAGGCTGGTCTCGAACTCCTGAGCTCAGGCAATCTACCAGCCTCAACCTCCCAACGTGCAAGGATTACAGGCATGAGCCAGTTTAATTTTCTTTTAATTTTCCTTTTTTTCTTTTCTTTTTGAGACAGGGTCTCACTCTGTTGCCCAGGCTGGAATGCAGTGGTACAATCATTGCTCACTATAGCCTTGAACTCTTGGACTCAAATGGCTTCCCATCTCCGTCTCCTGAGTAGCTAGGAATACAGATGTACACTATCGTGCCTGGCTAATTTTTAAATTTTTTTGTAGAAACAGGATCTCACTATGTTATCCAGGCTGGCCTCAAACACCTGGCCTCAAGTGATGCTCCTACCTCAGCCTCCCAAAGTGCTAGGAGTGAGCCACCACACCCAGCCTCAATTTTCTTGATGGTGTCCTTTGGAGCACGCAAGTTTGTAATTTTGATGATGGTCAATTAATCTATTTTTATTTTGTTGCTTACGTTTTTGATGTAATATCTAAGAAATAATTGCCTAATCGAATATCATGAAGATGTATGCCTATTTTTCACTACGAGTGTTATAGTTTTAGCTCTTACATTTAAGAGCTAATTTTTGCATGTGCTACATTTTAAGTTATTTTTTGTATATGTTGTGAGGTAGGGGTCTAACTTCATTCTTTTGCATGTGGATACACAGTTGTCTCAGCACCATTTGTTGAAAAAGACTATTCTGTCTCCCACTGAATTGTCTTGGCACACTCTTCAGAAATCAATTAACCATAGATGTACGGGGTTGTCTCTGGACTCTCAATTCTAGTCTACTGATGCCTATCTATCCTTATGCCAGTACCACCCTGTCTGAATTATAGTAACTTTGTAGTAAGTTTTGAAATTGGAAGGTGTGAGTCATTCAACTTTGTCATCCTCTTTGTTTTTTTTTTTTGACAGGATCTCACTCTGCTGTCCAGGCTGGAGTCCAGTGGTGTGTTCACAGCTCACTGCAGCCTCAACCTCCCAAGCTTAAGTGATCTTCCCACCTCAGCCTCGTGGGTAGCCAGGACCACAGGTATGTGCCACCATGCCTGTTTGTTTTGTTTTGTTTTGTTTTGTTTTTTCAGAGAGAGACAGGGTCTTCCTATGTTGCTGAGGCTGGAGTTGTTCTTTTATCAAGACTGTTTTGGCTATCCTGAGTCCCTTGATTTTACATACAGATTTCTGGATCAGCTTGTCTATAGCTGTAAGAAAGCCTGCTGAGATTATTACGGAGATTGTGTTGAAAATGCAGAAGAATTTGGGGAGCGTAGCCATCTTAACAATATTAATGCTTTTTACCCATGAACATGGATGTCTTTCCAGTTATTTAGATCTTTAATTATTCAAAATGTCATGATTTTCATAGTATGCTTTGTGCTTATTTCGTTAAATTATTTCTGAGTATTTTATTCTTTTTCATGGTATTTTTAATGGAATTATTTTTCATAGTTTCCTTTTTGGATTGTTATTGATTTTGCCTCTTATAACTTTGGTGAACACACTTATTAGGTTAACAGTGTTTTGGTTAAACCTTATGGTTTTCTGTGTACAAGGTCAAGGCATCTGCAAATTAGATAGTTTTAATTCTTTAGTTACAATTTAGATGCCATTTATTTATTTACTTATTTATTTATGACTAACTGCCCCAGAAAGAACTTACAGTACAATGCTGAATAGAAGCAGTGAGAGCAGATATCCTTGTCTTGTTTCCGAACTGAGGAGAAAAGCATTTTATCTTTTACCATTACAGTGTTAGCAACGAAATTTTTCATAGATGCTTTTTAACAGGTTGAAGAATTGACCTTCTAATCTTACTTTGTTAAGCGTTTTTTAATGCAAAGGTGTTGAATTTTTGTAAAATTCTTTTTATGTGTCAAGATGATCGCATGGGTGTTGCTTGCTATCTTTTATTCTGTTGACATCTTGTGTTACATTAATTGATTTTCTGAAATTCCTGGGGAAAAAATCCCACTTGGTCATGATCTCTATTCCTCTTTATGTATTGTTGAACTTGGTTTCCTGATATTTTGTTAGGATTTCTATGTCTGTATTTATAAGCTATATTAGTCTTTTTTTTTTTATGTCTTTCTCTGGTTTTGAAGTCAGGGTAATATTGGTCTAATAGAATGCATTAGACTATACTACTTCCTCTTGCATTTTCTGAAAGAGTTTGTGAAGCATTGGTATTACTTCTTTAAAAGTTTTGGTAGAATTCACAGAGAAGTCATCTGTGCCTAGGCTTTTCTTTGTATTTTTTTAATGCTAATTCTATTATTTTACTTTCTATAAATATATTCATATTTTCTATTTCTTTTGAGTCAGTTTCAACAGTTTATGTCTTTTTAGAAATTCGTCCAATTTATCTAAGTCATCAAATTTGTTAGCACACATTTGTTCACGGTATTCCCTAATAATCCCCCTTTTTCCTAAAAGGTCAACCACAATGTTCCTTTATTCCTGATTTCAGTAATTTGAGCCTTCTTTATATTTTCTTGCTTCATATCACTAATTTTTGTTGATTTTGTTAATCTTCTTAAAAGAATCCATTTTATTTAATTGAATTTGTATTTTAAGTCCTTGGTTAGAGATATGTCTTCTTTTGTAATATATGAGCAGCTATGAAGTCCCCTCCATTTTATTTAATTGAATTTGTATTTTAAGTCCTTGGTTAGAGATGTGTCTTCTTTTGTAATGTATGAGCAGCTACGAAGTCCCCTCCATTTTATTTAATTGAATTTGTATTTTAAGTCCTTGGTTAGAGATGTGTCTTCTTTTGTAATGTATGAGCAGCTACGAAGTCTCCTCTGAACATTGCACTATCTGCATCACTGAGGTTTTGGTACATTTGTATCTTCATTTGTGTTAACCACAAAGGATTGTCAAATTTATCTGCAATTTCTTCTTGACACATCAGTTACTTAGAAGTGTGTTACTTAACATCTACATATTTGTAAATTTTCAAAATTTCTTGCTGTTATTGATTTCTAATTCCATTCTAATACAATTGGAGAGTATACTTTGTATAATTTCAGTTCCTTAATGTTTACTGAAGCTTGTTTTATGGCCTGGCATATGATCAATCAGAGAATTTTCCAGATGCTCTTGAAAATAATGTGTATATCACTGCTGTTGGGTGGAGTGGTTTGTACATGTCTCATAGATATCGTTGGTTCATAATCAAAACCTCCCCACAACAAAAATTCCAGGCTCATATGGCTTCACTGGTGAATTCTACCAAACATTCTAAGAAGAATTAATGCCAATCCTTCACAAACTCTCAAAATATAGAAGAACAGGGAATACATCTCAACTTATTCTATGGGGCTAGTGCTATCCTGATACCAAAACCATACATTACAAGAAAAGAAAACTTAAAAACCAGTTAGCCTTATCACTAGAAATGCAGAAATTCTCACAAAATGCTAGCAAATTAATCCAGCACCATATGAAAAAAACATATATATGGAGAACAAGATCAAGTAAGATTATTCCAGGAATGCAAGGTTGGTTTAACATCTGAAAATCAATCAATGTAACACACCGTATTAAAAAAAGAGAAACAAAGTCACAATATTATCTCAATAGATACACACACAAAGCATTTGCTCTCATCAATTCTATTTCACATGGTAGAAGAGATACTATATACCTAATTAGGCAAGAAAAAGAAATAAAAGTCAACCAAATTGGAAAAGGAAAGAGTAAAACTATATATATATGTGTGTGTATATATATATATATATATGAACAGATGACATGATTTGAATATAGAAAACTCTAAGGAATCCACCAAAAAACTATTAAAACTAATAAACCAGCTCAGCAAGATTGCAGGATGCAAGATCAATACACAAAATTAAGTACATTTCTATACATTTGTAATGAATAATCCAAAAATAAAATTAAGAAAGCAATCTACTTTCAATAGTATCAAAAAGAATAAAACACTTAGGAACAAATTTAACCAAAGTGTAAGACTTCCACACTGAAAACTACAAAACATCAGTGACATAAATTAAAGCAAACCTAAATAACTAGAAAGACATCATGATTGAGAGACAATATTGTTAAGATAGTCATACTCTTTAAATTGATCTAATGGCTCAACACAATCCCCATAAAAATCCCAGCTAGCATTTTTGCAGAAATTTAAAAGCTGAACTTTAAATTCATATGTAAATTCAAAGAACCCATAATAGCCAAAATAATCTTGAAAAAGCAACAGAGTTGGAGGTCTCACACTTTCTAATTTAAAAAATTAACTGCAAAGCACAGTAATCAAGACAGTGTGATACTGGCATAAGCATGAATGTGTAGGTCAAAGGAATAGAATTGAAAGTCCAGGCATAAGCACTCAGATTTGTGGTCAATTGATTACTGAAAACAATCCCAAGAAAAATCAATGGGGAAAATAAGATTTTTAACAAATGGTGCTGAGAGACTTGATATCTAATGCAAAAGAATGATGTTAGATTCCTCCTACACACCAAAAACCACTCAAAATGCATCAAAGACCTGGGTGTAAAAGCTAAAACCATAAAACTCTTAGAAGAAAGCATAGAATCAAATCTTTGTGATTCTGATTACTGAATAGTTTTTAAACATTACATCAAGATCACAAGTAACAAAAGGAAAAGTTAGATAAATTAAACTGTATCAAATTTTAAAATATTTTACTTCAAACGATACCATTAAGAAAGTGAAAAGACAATGTATCAGATATTTGCTAACCATGCATCTAATAAGGGACTTGTTCTAAAATACATAGAAAACACTTAGAACTCAATAAAAAAAGATAATTCGATTTTTAAAATGAGAAAGGGATTTCAATAAACATTTCTCCCAAGAATACACAGAAATGGCCCATTAGCACAAGAACAGATGCTTAACATTATTACATTGGGAAAACAGTCCAGTAGTTCTTCAGATGGTTAAACATACACCTCAGCAATATCACATCTAGGTACATACACAAGAGAAATGAAAACATATATTCCCACAAAAACTCATACAAAATTTTTAACAGCATTATTTACAGTAGTCAAAAAAAAAAAAAAAATTGGAGGCCGGGCACGGTGGCTCACGACTGTAATCTCAGCACTTTGGGAGGCTGAGGCAGGTGGATCACGAGGTCAGGAGATCGAGACCACCCTGGCTAACGCGGTGAAACCCCGTCTCTACTAAAAATACAAAAAACTAGCCGGGCGTGGTGGCGGGCGCCTGTAGTTCCAGCTATGTGGGAGGCTGAGGCAGGAGAATGGCGTGAACTCGGGAGGTGGAGCTTGCAGTGAGTCGAGATTGTGCCACTGCACTCCAGCCTGGGCGACAGAGTGAGACTCCGTCTCAAAAAAAAAAAAAAAAAAAACAAAAAACAAAACTGGAAGCCATCCAAATGTCCAAATGGATAAATGTTGGCATACAATGAAATACTCCTTGGTAATAAAAAGGAATGAAGTACCGATGCATGCTACGATGTTGATGAACCTTGAAAACATTATGCTATGTGCAAGAGGGAAGTCACACAAGACCATATATTGTATGAGTCCATTTACATGAAATTTCCAGAACAGGTAAATCTACAGACACAGAGAGTACATTAGTGATTACTGGGAATCAGGGGAAGTTAGGGAGAATGGGAATAGACTAGAGATGGATATGAATTCCTTTCAGTAGGGACTAAAATAAAAAAAATGCACAGATTATTGTATGATCGTACGAAGCTAAATACACTAAAAACTATTGAATTTTACACATTAAATGAGTAAATTCTATGATGTGTTAATGATATGTGCTATGAATGGAATATTTATGTTTCCCTAAAATTCATATATAGAAGCCTAAACCCCCAATGTGATGATATTCGGAAATGGGAACTCTGGGAGGTAATCAGGTCATAGGTGTGGCGCTTTCATGAATGGGATTTGTGCCCTTATAAGAAGACAAAGAGATACAAGTTCCCTCTCTTCATCATATGAAGATACAAGAAGACGGCTGTCTGCAAACCAAGACAGGGGCTGTCACCACACACTGACTCTGCCAGCACCTTGACCGTGGCCTCCTGACCTCCAGAAACTTGGAGCAATCAATGTTTGTTGTTAGGCCGCTCAGTCCATAGTATAGCCCAAAACTAAGACAATATCTTTAATGAACATGTTTCAAAAGAGAGATTAGCAAGATTTGGGATAATTATAGTAAACTAACATAATACTATTGCTATAGGAAAAAAACGAAACAAAATGGGTTCTTGTGACACAACCAGGAAAGATTAGGCTCATGGACACATGGAAGGGTAAGGAGTGGGATTTATTGGGCAAAAAGGAAAAAATTATCAGCAAAGCAAGAGGAGTTCCTCTTACCAGGACCCCATTTCACAGATTGAATCCCAGGTTACCACACAGGAACAGAAAAGGCCAGGCTCCTCCCCATTGCAAACGGGAGCAACGTCCTGAGGCCCCACCCCGTCCTCCCAGTGTGCAGGTCGGCATTATTCTGACAGAATCAGTCAGGGCTGGGCATAGTGGCTCACAACTCTAATCCCAGCACTTTTGGAGGCTGAGGTTGGCAAATCACTTGAGGTCAGGAGTTCAAGACCAGCCTGGCCAACATAGTGAAACCCTGTCCCTACTAAAAATACAAACATTAGCCAGGCATGGTGGCACACACCTGTAATCCTAGCTACTCAGGAGGGTGAGGCAGGAGAATTGCTTAAACCCAGGAGGTAGAGGTTGCAGTAAGCCAAGACTGCACTACTGTACTCCAGCCTGGGCAACAGACAAAAAAAAAAAGGAATCAGTCGGGAAAGGATAGGCTTCATCCAGGACTGGCAGTCTGGTTTTTCAACCTTCAGGCTGTTTTAGGCTTGAAGGCAGGGTTTGGCCAGGGATCCTTGGCTGCTTCCTGCCTCTATCACTAATAGCAGATAATATTCATCGAAGGATTGCTAAGTCTCACGAGCAGTGCAAAGTTAGAGATAACCAGGTCTATGCACATGTGAGTCCTTCCACAATGTCAGTCAATACTGCAAGCCATACATAATAGTATACTTAATCAATACATAAATGTTATAGATTAATCATTCAACAAACAAACAAACAAAAAAGTAACATTTAACATCAAGAGAATAGAGATAGGAGAAAGGTTTAACAAACCAGTCCAGGGAGAGCAATGAAGCCAAAAAGAATCTCCCGGTCTGGGCTAGGCAGGCCTTTGGTCCTGCAAGGAAGAATCTTTGATGTGGCAGAGCCTTTGATAGCCAATGCTGGGTTCTTATCATGAGTGACAGCAAGACTGAGTCTGTTAAGATGGCAGTTTTGAGCCATTTACGACCAGAGTCCTCTGGTGAGGACTGATAGTGGAGGAGCGTGCTTGTTTATGTCCTTATCTGTCTGGATGCAGTCTTTGTTTTATTTTTTTTGTTAAGCAAATCATCTTGTCCTTGCTGGCAAAGTGTCCTATGAAATATAAAATAGAGTCCTTTTCTAAGATGGAGTTAGTTATGTCAAGGCTGCTCTGTGCAGTAAGACAGAGGAATTGCTCTATGTGCTCTAAACATTCTGTTTTGTTCTCCTTTCATAATGAGCTTATGAAATAGCTACTATTATTTCTGTTTTATACAGAAGAACACTGAATCTAAGTGTAGTACTTAAGTTGCTTGAAGTATCACCGCTAATAGGTGGAGGAGCTGGGGTATAAATCCAGACTGCCTGGCTTCAGAGCCTATGCCATTAACATACAAAATTCAAGTCCACTCCTATATTCCAATAACAACCGAGAAGCTATAATGGAAGGAATAAGAGATGATGAATACACTTAATAGCAGAAAACTGTAAGGTGCCTCGGAATGCATCTAACAGTGTATGCGCACAACACATATGGAGAACATAGATAGGCCTTCCAGTTTCAGCCCCAATGTGGAAACGGCATGGAAGTCATCCCCTCTCATCCTCATATCAGGAAAAACACTGAACGGACTGAAAATCAATGACTTTACCTAGATCCATCAGAGAATTGAGATCACAGAGCAAACCAGCCTCTCTGAAGTTTGCAGAGAAAGGTGAAGACAGAGAATCATAGCCAAGATTAGTTTACCTGAGACTAAAGCCACTGGAGCCTGTAAATGGCAGAGCCACTTTAATGCTAATTTTGACAAATTACCAGAGACTGAATGTGGACTAGCTTGAGAGTTAAAAAGTCTTAGGGCCCAGTCTTAGGGAGACTGCCACAGGCTCATGCATTTCACCTCCAGAAACCCCACCAGGTTCTTGCCATAAAGATCAGAGAAAAGTGGTTTAGAAAGGGGAGGGGAAAAGAACCATTTTGAAATATGACCAGAGAATTATCCTTAACAAAGCCCTGACTTCCAACAGTTTCCTCTTGTCTGACCTGGAGGAAGAGCAACTGGCCCGCTCAAGCCCGCTGTAGCTTTCATGTCTCATATAAGGAGAGACAAAAGGAAGCCAAAATTTCCTTTGCTGTAAAGATCAGAGAAAAGTGTTTTAGAAAAGGGGAAGCATTAAAGTGGCCCTGCTGTTTACAGGCGCCAGTGGTTTTAGTCTCAGGTAAACTAATCTTGGTCATGATTCTCTGTCTTCACCTTTCAGCCGGGTGTGGTGGCTCATGCCTGTAATTCCAGCACTTTAGGAGGCCAAGGTGGGCAGATCACGAGGTCAAGAGATAGAGACCATCCTGGCCAACATGGTGAAACCCTGTCTCTACTAAAAATACAAAAATTAGCTGGGCATGGTGGCATGTGCCTATAGTCCCAGCTACCCAGAAGGGTGAGGCAGGAGAATTGCTTGAACCAGGGAGTCGGAGATTGCAGTGAGCCAAGATTGCGCCACTGCACTCCAGCCTGGTGACAGAGTGAGACTCCATCTCAAAATACTAATACTAATACTAATATTAATAATAATAATTACAGAATCTTCCCCTCCCCTTACCAGCACATCAATAAGGTTCCAGGATAGTAACAATGGGTTACAACCCGGAGAACTGTAAGACACAGGTTCTTATATAAGAAGTTCATAGGAAAACCTGAAGAAAACGGGGGCGGGGCGGGAGGAACACAAGAAAACTAAAGCCCCTGGCATATACAGTGTTAGCAATCATCAAACACAGTCTAACTCATGGCCAGATTAATATTAAACCTCACACCAAAAGTCTAACTGCCTAGGTTTTTATTACCTGATGCACCATGTCTGGCTTCTAACAAAAAATTAAAAGGCAAGAGAAAAACACAGAACAAGGCTCAGATATAACAAAGATTTGAACATTATCAGAAAAGGAACTTAAAAAATCTATGAGTCCTGTGTTATGGGCTCTAATGAAAAAAGTAAATGACATGTAAACGTAACCAGGGAGATAAAAACTTTAAAAGAATCAAAGGGAAATGCTAGATATTAAATGCACTACCACCAAAATGAGGAATACCTTTGAGGGCTCATCGGTAAACTGGACACAGCTGAGGAAAGAATCACAGAGTTTACAGACATGTGAATGAAAATCTGCCAAACTGAAATACAAAGAGGAAAAAAAGGGTGAAAAGATGAAGAGAACATCCAAAAAGTGTGGGTCAGTTCCAAAAGTTGTAACACATGTAATGAAAATACCAGAAGGAAAAGAAAGAAAGAAGCCAAAGAAATATTGGAAACAATAATGGCTGAGGGTTTTCCAAAATTATTAACAGACACCAAACAACATATTCAGGAAACTCAGAAAACGCCAAGCAGGATAAATGTCGACAAATATTGATATAAACATAATTTATATCATCTATCTCAAAAATACTCTATGTTTGGTATAAATATCAAAAATATCTATACCTAAGCATATGATATTCAAACTACCAAAAAAAGAAAAACCAAGACCAAGAGAAAATTTGTGAAAGAGACCAGAGAGTAAATATACCTAACCTGTAGAAGAACATGAATAATCATTACCTTGGAGTTCTCACCAGAAACCAAGCAAGCAGAAAATGAAATAAATATTTAAAGCATTGAAAGAATAAAACATTAACCTATAATTCTGTATACAGTGAAGTTGTTCTTCAAAAATAAAGGGGAAATGAAGGCTTTCTCAGACAAACAGAAACTATGGGAATTTGTTACCAATAGACCCATCTTGCAAGAAATATTAAAGAAGTTATTTACCAAGAAGGATAATTATATAGGCCATATATTTGGATCATATAAAGAAAGAAAGAGCTTCAGAGAAGGAATAAATGAAAGTAAAATAAAATTTGTATTTTTCTTAATCTTACCTGAGCTAAAACAAATAACTGTTTGAAATAATAATAGCAAAAATGTATGGGGTAATTATAGCATATGATAATTTAAGTGAATGATGCAATGTTATAAAGGATGGGAGGAAGTAATTATCAATATGTAGTCTCCCTATTTATCCCTGATATTTTCCATGTTCTGAAGTTGCCTTTGTCCGAAATTATATAGTTACTCCAGTTTTCTTTTGATTAGTGTTTGTATTAGTCCATTGTTCATTCTGTTAAAATGTACCTGAACTACCCATGAAGTGGTCTAGTGTAATTGAGAGTAGACATAGATTAATTGCACATGAGTATTGCAAACCCACAGGCAACACCTCAAAAATTTCAAGCAAAAGTGTAATTGCTATACTAAAGAGGAAATAAAATTGAATGATATAAAATGCTAAGTTAAAACCAGAGAATGTAGAAAAAAGAGAGAGAAAAAAGAAACAAAGTAGAAGTGAAAATAGAAAACGGTTTAAAAAACATGGTAGATATTCACCCAACTATATCCCTAATCACTTCAAATGTGAATGGTCTAAACATACCGATTAAAAGACAGACTTTCAGCGTGTAAAAAAACACAATTATATGTTATCTACAAGAAGTGCACTTTAAATATAAAGACATTGATAGATGACAAATGGGTGGAGAAGGATATCCCATTCTAACACTGATACGGTTTGGATCTGTGTCCCTGCCTAAATCTCATGTCAAACTGTAATCCCTAATGTTGGAGGTGGGGCCTGGTGGGAGGTGGTTGGATCATGGGGGCAGTTTCTCATGTTTTAACACCATCCCCCTTGGTGCTGTCATCACCATAGTGAGTTCTCGTGAGGTCTGGTTGTTTAAAGGCGTGCAGCATCTCCCCCATCTCTCTCTTCCTCCTTCTCTGACCATGTGAAGTGCTGGCTCCCTCTTCGCCTTCTGCCATAACTGTAAGCTTCCTGAGGCCATAACTGTAAGCTTCCTGAGGCCTCCCTAGAAGCTGAGCAGAGGCCAGCATCATGCGTCCTGTACAGCCTGTGGAATCATGAGCCAATTAAACCTCTTTTCCTTATAAACTACCCAATCTCAGTTATTTCTTTATAGCAATGCAACAATGGACTAATACAAACACTAATCAAAAGAAAACTGGAGTAACTATATAATTTCGGACAAAGGCAACTTCAGAACATGGAAAATATCAGGGATAAATAGGGAGACTACATATTGATAAAGAGATCAATTTTCCAAGGAGACATAACAATCTTTTACATGTATGCATCTAAGAACAAAGCTTCAAAATATGTGAAGCAAAAACTGATAGAACTGCAAGGAGAAATGGATGAATCCACCACTAGAGCTGGAAAATCCAAGGCTCTTGTATCAGTAACGGACAGATCCAGCAGGCAGAAAATCAGTAAGAATACAGTCGAACTGAGCAGCATCATCAATCAACTGGATCTAATTGGCATTTATACAATGTCAACCAACAACAGCCAAATACACACTCTACTTATACTCACATGAAGTATTCACCAAGATAGATAACACATTGGGCCATAGAATACATCTCAAGAAATTTAAAAGAACAGAAATCGCCCAGGCATGGTGATTCACACCTCTAATTCCAGCACTTTGGGAGGCCAAGACAGGCAGATCACTTGAGGTCAGGAGTTCAAGACCAACTTGGGTAAAATGGTGAAACCCCATCTCTACTAAAACAAAATAGAAAAATTAGCTGGGCATGGTGGCACACACCTGTAGTCCCGGCTACTCCAGATGCTGAGGTGGGAGGATTGTGTGAGCCCAGGAGGTGGAGGTTGCAGTGAGCTGAGATCATGCCACTGCACTCCAGCCTGGGTGGTACAGCAAAGAATAGAAATCTATGAAGTATACTCTCAGATCACAATGGAATCAAACTAGAAATCAATGTCAGAAAGCTGAAAAATCTCAAAATATTTGGAGATGAAGTAACTTAAATAAAACACCTCTAAATAACACATGGGTCATAGAAGAAGTCTCAAGAGAAATTTCAAACTATTTGAACTAAATGAAAATACAACTTGTCAAAAATTTATGGGATGCAACAAAAGCAGTGCTTAGAAGGAAATTTATAATATTGAATGTATACATTAGAAAGGAAGAAAAATCTAAAATCAGTCATCAAAGCTTCCACCTTAAGGACCTAGGGAATGAAGAGCAATTCCTAGAGTAAGCAAAAGAAAAATATAATAATAATTAGAGAATATAACAATGAAATTGCTTAACATTTTCAATAGATGTAAAAAGAAAAAGTCAATGAAACCAAAAGCTGATTATTTTAAAACACTATTACAACTAAAAAACCTCTAGTCAGGCTAACAAAGTAAAAAAAAAAAAAAAAAGAGGATATACAAATTATTTATATCAATAATAAAAGAGAAACCATCAATACTAATACCATGAATAATAAAAGAATAATAAAGGGATATTATGAAAAACTCTATGCTCCAAAATTTAATAACTTAGATGAAATGGAAAAATTCTTTGGGGAAAAAAAATACCAAAACCCACACAAGGGAAAATAAACAGTCTGGATCTATATCTATTAAATAAACTGAATCTATAATTAATAATCTTTGAAAAACAGAAGGCACTAGGCCCAGATGACTTCACTGGTGAAGTCTACCAAATAAAGCAAATATAATACCAGTTCTCTCCCATTTATTTCCAAAAGTAGAGCACAATAACAATTTTTTAATTTGTTCTAGGGGGTTATCATTACTAATACTAAAACCAGATAAAGGAATTACAAGAAAGGAAATCTATGAGTCAATATTTCTCATTAATGAAGATGAAAAGATCCTCAACAAAATATTAGCAAATTGAATTCAACAATCTATAAAAATAAATATACACCACAATAAAGTGGGATTTGTTCCAGGTATACATTCAATTAATGAAATCTATCAAATTAGCAGGCTAAAGAAGACAAATTACAATGATCTTATCAATAAATACAGAAAAATAATTTGACAAAATTCAACACCTATTTATGAGAAAAACTTTCAGAAAAGTAAGAGCAAAAAATGTTTTCAACATGTTCAAGTTGAAAACATTTACAAAAATATTTGTACATATCTACAAAAAAACCTACAGCTGACATATTAACGATGAGTGCTTTCCACTTAAGATAAAAAACTAGGTAAGACTGTTCCTTCTCACAGGAGACAGTCAACATTTTGCTAGAAGTCCTAGCTTATGCAATAAGACAGGAAAAGGAAACGAAAAGTATACAAAATTTATTCCTAGAAATAAAACTGTCTTTGTTTGCAGATGATATAATTGCTATGTAGAAAATTCCAAAGAATCAACAAAAAACTCCTGGAACTGAGTGATTATAGTGAGATTGGGCCAAGTGTGGTGGCTCATGCCTGTAATCCCAACACTTTGGGAGGCTGAGGTGGGCAGATCACTTGAGGTCAGGAGTTTGAGACCAGCCTGTCCAACATGGTGAGACCCCATATCTACTAAAAGTACAAAAAGTAGCCTGGTGTGGTGGTGGGCACCTGTAATCCCAGCTACTCAGGAGGCTGAGGCAAGAGAATCTCTTGAACCTGGGAAGTGGAGGTTGCAGTGAGCTGAGATTGTGCCACTGCACTCCAGCCTGGGTAACAGAGTGAGATTCTGTCTAATAAATAAATAAATAGATAAAGCAAGACTGCAGGCTACAAGGTTAATATGTAAAAGTCTATTGCTTTCTTATATGCCAACAATAAACAATTTTATTTAAAATTAAAGACATAACATCATTTACGTTAACACCAAAAAAGTAAACACTATAGATCCCACAATGTATGTACAGGATCTATATGAGATAAACAACAAAACTCAGATGAAAGAAATCAAAGAAAATATAATTAAATGGGGAGGTATTCCATGTTCATGAATAAGAAGATTCAATGTTGTTAAGAAGTCAGTTCCTCTCAATGTTATCTGTAGATTCAATGTAATCTCAACTAAAATCCCAGCAAGTTATTTTAAGGATATGGACAAACCAATTATAAAGTTTCTATGCAAGGGTGAAAGATGCAGAAGAACTGATATAATAATGAAGAGGAACGAAGTGGGAAGACTGACTTATAAAGCTACGGTAATCAAGACAGCATGGTATTGATGAAAGAATACACAAATAGACCAATGGAACAGAACAGTGATCCCAGAAGTAGACCCATACAAGCACAGTCAGCTGATCTTTGACAATGAAAATTCAATGGAGAAACAATAGTCTTTTCAACAAATGGGGCTGGAACAAGTGGATATACACATGCAAAAAAAAAAAAAAAGAAAAAAGAAACGAAAACATATTCTAGACACAGGCCTTACACCTTTCACAAAAATTACCTCAGAATGGATCATAGATCTAAATGTAAAATGCAAAACTATAAAACTCCTAGAAGTAACATAGGGAAAAATCTAGGTGACCTTGGATTTGCAAAAGTTTTCGACACAACATCAAAAGGATGACCTATAAAAAAATCGATGAGTTTGACTTTATTAAAATTGAAAATTTCTGTTCTGTGAAAGATACTGTTCAGAGAATCACAAGACAAGCCACAGATGTGGATAGAATACTTTGGAAAGACCTATTTGTATCCACACTATACAAAGAACTCTTAAAAATCAACAACAATAGACAGACACTTCACCAAAGAAGATATACAGAAGGCACAGAAGCTTATGGAAATACGTGCAACATCATAAAACATCACTGAAATGAACATGAGATACCACCGCACACCTACTAGAATCGTGAACATGCAAAACATTGATACCACCAAATGCTGGTGAAGATGTGGAACAACAAAAATTCTCATTCATTGCTGGTGGGAATGCGACTGTGGAAGATGGTGTGGAAGTTTCATAGAAAGCTAACCACGCTCTTACCATACAATCCAACCATTGTGATCTTAGTATTTACCCAACTGAGATAAAAATTTATATCCACACAAAAGCTTATGCAAGAATGTTCATAGCAGCTTTATTTATCATCACCAAAAACTGGAAGTGACCAATTATAGTAGGTCAATGTTTAAAAAAAAACTGTGGGACATCCATACCATGAAATCTTACTTAGTAATAAAAAGAAATAAACTATCAAGCCACAAAAGGACATGAAAGAGACTTAAATGCATATTGCTAAGTGAAGGAAGCCAGTCTGAAAAAGCAGCGTATTGAGTAATTCCTACTGTATACCATTCCATAAAAGGCAAAACCAGAAAACCAGAAAAAAGATCAGTGGTTGCCAGGGGTTGGGGGACAGGGAGAAGGATAAATAGGGGGAGTGCAGGGGGTGTTTCAGGGTGGTGAAACTCTTCTGCATGATTCTGAAACGGGAGACGCACAACATTATACATTTGTCAAAACCCAGAGAATGTACGACACCAAGAATGAACCTGAATGCAAACTATGGGCTTTAGCTAATGATAATGTATCAGTATTAGTTCATCCATTATAACAAATCTACCACACTAATGCAAGATGTTAATAATAGAAGTGAGGGGAAGGATATATGGGAATCTCTGTGTTTTCTGCTCAATTATTCTGTAAATCTAAAACTGCTCTAAAAAATAAAGTCTATTAATAGAAAAGGAAGATATGTGCAGAATACATATGAAGATGTGATCAAACTGGGCAGCATTCCACACCCTACAAGGGAAGGGCTGACCTGGTGAAGATGCCATTGCTCCAAAGCCTGACTGGCCATGCTTTTATCAAAATTACTGACTATGCTTTTATCAAAATGCCAGCCAAAGCCCAACAGGGTGCCTTGTGAAGCCTGATAAGCTCATCCTAAATCCATCTAGAAGAGCAAAGGCTCAGAACTGGCTAGGAAAATCCTGAAGTAAAAACGAAGGGATGGAACTTATTCCACCAAACAGCAGAAGCAATTCGATGAGTGTGGTACTAGCACAGGGACAGAAAAGTAAGCCGACGGAGCAGGACAGAGCACAGACACAGACCCGCCCATCAACAAAAGCCTGCCATTCTCAGAGTGGCATTAATTCCGCTGGAATCAGCCCCTTGCCGCCCCTCCCTGAGAGTAAAGAAGGCTGAGCCCTCACAGGGTCAAAGGCCAGCTCTGAACCTCTCAGTCTCCCCAGTGGATTAAGCTGATCCTGGACTCTTTGTGCACCTGGTTCCAGCTAGAAACTAAATAAACCTTCCCCAGAGGAAGATAACAAGATCCTACACCTAAAGTTATTTCTGCAACTTCTCATATACAATTTCCAATGTCCAATCCACATCAGCCAAGCACACAGAGAGGCAGAACAAAAATGGACAGAGAATGAATGAATTATTCTCTGAATGGTGCTGGAATGAATATTCATGTACAAATAACCAAAATAAAAGTTGATCTCTGATGTCGTCCTGTAGAACACTGGGCTGGAGCTTCAGCTAAAATATTCTGTGGCAGTAACAGCATACTCTCTTAGGTTCAAATGCTATACTCTCGTCAGAGCCTACTGACCAGTCAGGTTGTAATGTGTGTACTAAGCACAACTTTTCAAGTCTCCAGCTTCCCGGATGCTTTGGGGCCAGTGATGATAGGGGCAGATTGCATTTCTCTGGGTCAGGGCAAGACCTACCATGTTGTCAAGGTCCTTTGAAGGCTTCTTGTATCTCCCATCATGTCACATTGAAACTTCAGCATAAATACTTCATATGGTTGAAAAAAATCTTTAATAAGTTACATACCTGAATCTAATATGCTGTTATTGGTACAGTGTTTTTCCTATACCACCACACCTACCTGACTGCACTGTCTACAAAATATGTAATAACAACCACAAATTTACAGTGCACAGCCTCAAATCAATGGCTAACCCTGGACATGTGGAACGGGTCACCTATTACACTGGGGAGGAGCTGCACCCAGCACCCAGCACTACCTCTACCCCATTCAACACACACTTTCATTGAATAAAAGGCCTATGTGGCAAAAATAAAATTACACACTATTTAAAAGAAATCACAGGAGAGTATCTTTCAGGCTTCAAAGCAGAGAGAGATTTCTTAACACATAGGTGTACACACACACGCACACACATATGCACACATGCATGCATGCACACATATGCATGCACACATATGCATGCACGCACACGCATATATGCACACATGCACACACACAGGCACACACACAAGCAATAAAGGAAGAGAGTTTTGTTTATGGAAAAGATAGCAGAGGGGTAAATCACAGCATGGAGGGAAGATATTTCAAGCAACATAACTAAGTATCAGTGTCTGAACTATTTAAATATATCTAAAGGCAAGCACAGAAGAGAAAACATAAGTGACCGTTGTATCAGCCAGAGTCCTCCAGAGAAACAGAACCGACAGGAAACAGATGATTTATTTTAAGAAAGTGGCTCACACAATTGGGGAGGCTGGCGAGCCTGAAATCCACTGGGCATGCCAGTAGGTGGAAACTCAGGCAGGAATTGGTGCTGCTGTCTTGAAGCACAATTTCTTCTTTTCCAGGAAACCTCTGTTTTGCTCATAATGTCTTCACCTGAGTGGGAAAGGCCCACCCACTCTAGTGTGGGTCATCGTCTTTACTTAAAGCCAACTGACTGTAGATGTTAACCACATCCATGCAACACCTTTGCAGCAACAGCCAGGTTAGGATGTGATTAAATAACAGGTGCTACAGCACAGCCCTGGAAAACTGGCCAGCACAGCCACCAAGCGCCAAACACATTCGCCACCACCAAGTTGGGGAAATGCACTCTGAGTCCACCATGACGTCACATCAGATGGGAGAGGGTGAGTCTGCCCACACCACACACCACGTGTTGTTGAAGGGATCGAGGGATCAGACTTTGCGTTCTTGACCAGTGGCACAGAAAATGGGTCCGAGACCCCAGAGAGCTTCCAGGAGGGTGATGCTATTGCTTATCTGTTCAGCCTTTGAGCCACATTGGCAGGGTTTTGTATATTGGCTCTGCTGCTTCTCCGCTGTGTGACCTCAGGCCAGGTGCTCAGCCTCCATGGACCTCTACTGCCTCATCCGTAAAATGGGGAGAGTCGCTGTCTATGCATCTATATGTCATGTGACCACTGGGAGGTTAATGAGCTGACGCACATCATATGTGTAAAGATAACCCAGTAAGAGTGAGCTGGGATCATCTGGCAGTCTCTAGCAGAGGCACAAACCTGACAGGCAGCCATTCCATGTCCAGATGTTCCCATGGCTGAATTCTACTGCATACATTCACAGGGACATGGGCAGCCACATGCACGGCAGGCATGGCCCACAATGGTCCAGCGTTTGGACCCCAGCATAGCACCTGGCCACAGGGCCAGCGCCTGCATGTAAACTCCAGGGAAGCAGAGCCCAGCCACAGGGCGGGCACATACAAGTAAGTTCCAGGGGAGCAGAGCCTGGCCACGGGGCCGGCGTATGCATCTAAGCCAATGGGCGCAGAGTCCAGCCTGGACCAGCATGATGGCACCCGCCAGCCACACTGTAGGTACTCAGCAAACATTTGCTGAATTAGTGAATCATCCCTACTTATGAAAGTCTATGGATCAAAAGCCTAGAATTTCAAGGGCCCACAATAAATCCTTCCAGAGCATGGATGAATGGGACTACTCCCCTCACCTGAGTACTCTGCGGAGGAAGAACAAGAGATCCAGAGGTGAACCAGCACTGAAGGTTACAGGGTGGGTCTCCTAAACCCCAGACCAGGAACTGTGCATGCATAGCCCATCCTTTCCCTAAGTGTTTTCCCTGAATTGCAGCCCTGCTGGGTGCAATGAAGGCCAGGAATCCCCAAGAGAAGGCCAGAGGACGGTGGATGTCTGCAGTGGTGGACATTCCACAAGTCTACCATCCCCAGAACCTGCCATGGGAAAGCCCCCTTCTCCCAGGACCTAGCAGCATCTTAGCCCTCAGCTCAAGCTTAGGTTTGGAAGGGGGCTCAGAAACAAACACTGCCCCACCTCGGTGGTGTTTGATCCAAAGCAGCTCCACTCTTGTGCCGAAAGGGTTGGAGAAAAGAAGTGTTTGCCGAGGCAGGAGGGGGCAGATGGGATGGGTCTCTCCCAGGCCTGAGATTCGTCTGTGTTGAGCACAGACGGAGCAGGCAGTGTCTCAGTGACAGGGCCACACACTCTGGAATGACAGGCAGTCAGGAGTAAGGACTTGGAGCAGGGAGAATCTTAATGCTGGCAAGACTTATCAGCCTGCCACGCACCAAATGTACTTACAGTCAAACTTGACGTCACAAGAGTTTGTGGAACAAATATTTATTTGTTGTGTGCTCTGGCTTTGGGGCCAATCCATCTCTGAGTGGCGCCATATGCATGGACAAACGGCAGCCTCAGAAAGTGGCAACTGGCGGGGCGGGGTCTGTCCCCTGTAGGTCCAGGAGCCATGGGGTTAGAGCAGCCAGGGAGTGATACTCCCCATGTCAACTCTGCTGCTCACGGAGGGGGCAGCAATGCCCGCAAGGTGCTGTCGAGGTAGGAGCCTGAGGAAGGGCACCTGAGCACAGGGCTTGGGTCCCGGTGCTGCTGGCCATCGGCTCTGTGCCTTTGCAGGGGCGACGGACCTCTCTGAGTCTCCGAGTCCACAGTGCTCAGTGTACTCATGGCAGGAGCATCTGCTGTGGCTTCAAATGAGAAAGGAAGTGAGCACAAGCCTGCAGGAGCATCATGGCCACCACATCAACACAGAGGGACACGGCGGACGGTTTAGGAAGCTCCAGGGTGGTTATGCAGGGGCCAGCCTGTGGCTGTGTCTGTCCTGACCATCTGGAGACCACAGGACAGTCTGGATCTCACTGTATTAAGGGAGGTGACAGAGCTACAGAGGGCAGAGGGAGGAAATGCTTGTTTTTGAGCGCTTAGACTGTGAGGGACTCAGCCTGGGGCTTTACACACACCACTCCTTTCAATTTTCACAATAATCTACATAGAACTCTTAACTCCATGCCATAGATGACGATGCTGAGACTCAGGAAAGGTGAAACACCTGTCCACGGCAAGCAGACAGGAACTACTAGAGACTTGCTGCCAGGTCCACCTGTCCCCACGCCCCCCAGTGACATGCCCCTGCCATCACATCAGTGACTCCTAGGACAATGTGGACAATGTGCATCAGGGAAGCTGATGGACACAGGCACTTGGCCTGACCCAGTACCCCTGGGACCCATCAGAGTGTCACACTGTCCCCGACCATCCCTGTCACGCCTCAGAGCTGCCGAGAAACCACTGCCTCCCCTCTCCCAAGAAGTCCCCACCCCTTCTCAGTCCACCCTCTCCACCCCCTCTCTCTCCCCCAAATGCCCTCTGTGGCTACTCTGCAGCCCCGGGCTCGACCTGCCTAATCCCAGAGTGACTGACTCAGGACCAGACAGCCCGGCACAGCAACCGGCCCAGGTCCAGGAGTGCAGAGAGCAGTGAGATCGTGAAGGGCGGGAGACCATCGGCCCCTTCTGGGAAGGGCCTACTTATTTCCAATGGAACATCGCCCCATGGAAATCCAGGCCAAGTGTGGCCAACTCTTCATGTTTCCAAGAAGAAACAAACAGAAATACAGAGTTCAGATGATTTCTCTTAGGTTTTAGAAAGTGCTTTGAGGTTTTGTTACAACACTTTGCAAGTCACACAAGGTCGTCTGCAGGGGAGCCGCCCTGTGTAGCCTCCATTGTTGGTTGGCCAACACCATGGAGGGTGATGTGCAGAAGTGAGTGGCGGTGATGCCTGAGCAAGCGGGACCTGAAGGTGCCGTCTCTCTAAAGGATGTTTTGCCAGGGAAAGGTGCTCAGGGAGGCAGGCAGATGCTGGCAATGCCCAGGCCAGGGGGGCACAGGCAGGCCCCAACCCAGGTCCCCAAGGGGAGGGATGCCTTTGGATCACTGCATCTATGCTGTGAGCACACACGGGCCTCTCAGGACAGGGGCTCAGTGGCTGCTGGCCAGAGTGAACATCTCACCTGCCCTTTCCTTCTCCTTTATATGTTTTAAGTCTTTTCCCCAGGCTTCCTGTCTACTTTCTAGCATCACATTCAGTTTCAAGTGCAAAAGCTCATGTTTTCTTGAGAAGAATGCATGAGATGCTCTCCCGGCTTGGACAAAGAACGGATGGAGCTTCGAGATAAAGCTGTTAATTACTGCAGCACTTCCGGGCCTCAGCTGGGGGGCCTCGGAGCTGGCAGGAATCCTTTGGATAACAAGTTTACAGGAAATCAGCTCAGCTCCATCAGGGAGGCTCTGGGGGCCACTGCAGTCTGCCAGGGGGATGTGATTCCTGAGAAGCATTTGCTTCCTTCTCCCTCCTCAATATGCCTTGAAGTCTGTCTCACAATCAATCAGGCAATAAACAACGAGCAGAGGGAAGGCAGGAGGCAGCATCTCCTGGAAGTGCATGGTGCTACAGAGAGATGGGGTCTGTGGTCACCACCCTGTTCCGAAACACCCTGTGTGCTAAGCGCCTGAGGCCCAGACACCCTGCTAGGCATGGAGGACTCCATAGAAGAAAAATGTCCTCCCTTTGCCTCTTTGTTTTTTTTGAGACGGAGTCTCACTCTGTCGCCCAGGCTGGAGTGCAGTGGCCGGATCTCAGCTCACTGCAAGTTCCGCCTCCCGGGTTCACGCCATTCTCCTGCCTCAGCCTTCCGAGTAGCTGGGACTACAGGCGCCCGCCACCTCACCCGGCTAGTTTTTTTGTATTTTTTTAGTAGAGACGGGGTTTCACCGTGTTAGCCAGGATGGTCTCGATCTCCTGACCTCGTGATCCGCCCGTCTCGGCCTCCCAAAGTGCTGGGATTACAGGCTTGAGCCACCGCGCCCGGCCCTCCCTTTGCCTCTTAACAGGCAGGGAGGAAACAGCAGTTCAGGGAACCGTGGGGGCCATGGGGAAGACCCACCACTGCCTGCCTGGGGTGGAAAGGAGGTGGGGACGCTGGGACCCGGATGGCATTGGAGGGAGGCTTAAGGCTGAGGGGAGATACCCACTGTATTCATTCGTTCTCACACTGCTATCAAGATACTACCTGAGACTAAGTAATCTAAAAAGGAAAGAGGTTTAATGGACTCACAGTTGCTCATGGCTGGGGAGGCCTCAACAAACTTACAGTCATGGCAGAATAGGGGAGAGCAAGGATCTTCACATGGTGGCAGGCCAAAGAGTAGGCAGGGGAAATGCCAGGCACTTATAAAACCATCAGATCTCGTGAGAACGCACTATCACAAGAACAGGATAGGGGAAACCACCACCAGGATCCAGTCACGTCCCACCAGGTCTCTCCCTCAATGTCTGGGGATTATGAGTCAAGATGAGATTTGGGTAGGGACCCAAAGCCTAACCATATCGCCCACCCAGCAGGGCCACCACTGGTGGTTGGGATGGGAGAACTTCTTGGCCAGGCAGGCTGTTCTGGCCAACACTGCAAATCCAGGGCTCAGACAACACACTGAGGAGCTTCTGCTGCAGCAGGAAGGACACTGGCCGTGGAGCCAGTGGGTGTGACGTCCCCAGCTCACGCTGCCATGGTGTGGCCTCTGAGCCTGGCTTATCTCCAGAGAACCGCATAAACATGAGACGATGGCAGATGGTCCTGGAGGTCCCTTCAGGGTCTCACACTCCTCATCTACCAACTCTTCTCTGCATCCATGAAAGCCATGATCCCCACTGACCTGTGGCAGGTACAGTGAACGCTCCACGTCACAGATGACGGAAGCACAAATGTTCCCTCCCACCCAAATGCCCAGTCGCACTTGGTAAGGACTCCTCTTCTCCCAAAGGCTGCTGATCTGCCTTCTCGCAAGTGCTGCGTGTCTTGCTTCAAGCCGGCCCTCTCCCCCACACCCCACATGGAGCTGGGAGCCCACAGGCCCTCTGCTGACTGCCACACTTCCCGGCTTGACCTCTGAGGCCCTGCAGAGTCAGAGAACGGACAGAGGAATGGCGCTGTCACCGTCAGCATTTCAGAAGACACACTTAAATAAAACAAATCCTTGTATTGGAAATAAACCTCAAAAACATCTTTAACAAATGGGTGTTAACGTCTCTCCAGGTGACGGGAAATGTGAATCTCTTAGCAAAGTTTCGGTGATAATTCAGGTGCATTTTCCTGCCTCGCCCGGCAACGATTCTCAGCAGATTCCCTCGGAATAATCGGCCCATTCCGGTTGTTAGGACATGGTCTTTAAAGCTGAGTTATTCCTCAATATCTTGGAAAATAGGGGCTCTTCATCTCACCAATTATGAAATACGGCAGACAAGGTTTGCTGTCGGAGAGAAAGATTTATCTCCAAAGATAATGGCGAGATAGGGTTGCTCGTGCTCCTGGGACCCTTTGCGGGAGTTCTTCATCATTTTGCAGGGAACACTGGGAGGGGATTTCACTGCTCTGCAGTAGGGGGAGGATGCTGCCCTGTCAGGGAAGGGAGTGATTGGAGGTGGCTTCATGAGGCCCCACCAGGGACAGAGTGAAGATTTACAGTCCAGCTGGGCCCTGGAGCCACCTGCCCCTCCCTCATTCACTCCCTCCACAGTCAGTCCCAAGAGGCTGAGATGGGAGACCAGGCCACCAGAGAGACCAACCCTGAACAGGTAACTCTGGCCAGCCTCAGCAGTGCTAGGTAGGTGCAGACGCGTTTCCATGGACGAGACCAGGCAGGGACGGGAAGCAGCCTTTACAGAAGGGATGAGCCGAGGCTGGAGAATGCACCAGAGCCCATGAAGGAAGGGCTTTCCAGAGAGAGGAGGAGGATGTCCTCCAGCCTGCAGCCTGAGGAAGGCATCCTCCAAGAGGATGTACACCAGGGGCCCAGAGAGATCACCAGCTGGGTGGGGGTGGGGTGCATCGCGCAACCACTGGGCACAAAGGACCTGGCTCACCACAGTGGCACACACAGGCTCTATCCAGGGGACAGTGGGGTCTCGGGTGTTTTCAAGACAGAGGGTGACATGCCCAGGTTCCCCCTGACCAGGAGGAAGCTGGCCTGGAGGGGACAGGCTGGAGGCGGGAGGTCCGTGCGGAGGCTATGATGGGTGCCAGAGGGGACACCAGGCTCTGGAAGGGAATGCGGGCAGGCAGCAAGGAATGAGGGAAATCAGAGTCACATCCGAGGACCTGATAGGTGCAAAGCTCAGAGCTCAAAGGGATAAAATATTGTCCCCCGAAAAGTTCATGTCCAGTTGGAAACTTGGAATGTGACTTTATGAGGGAATAGAGTGTTCCAGAGGTAATTAAGGATCACAGATGAAACCCTTGTGGATCAGGAGTGGGCCCTAAACCCAATGACTGACGTTTTATGAGCGGAGAGAGTCAAGGAGAAGGCTATGTACACAGGAGGCAGAGGATGGCGTGGTGCCGTCACCAGCCAAGGAACCCCTGGAGCCCCTGGGAGCTGGAAGAGAAGGAAGGATCCTCCCTGGTGCCTCCGAGAGCGAGCAGCCCTGCTGACACCCCGCTTTTGGACTTCTCATCTCTGGAACAGTGAGAGAATCAATGTGTGTTGTTCTAAGCCCCCATGTGTGGTCATTTGTCAGAGAAGCAAAAGGTCACTCATCCAGCCCCTGGAGCCCTGCAGCCCCAGCTCCCTCCTCATGCAGGACACCTTCCCCTGCAGGCTCTGCCTACCTCTCCTGCACGCCTCCAAGGTGGGGGTCCCCCCAGCTGTTTAGCATCTGGCTCTCACCTGGATGGCTGAGATGTGAGAGTTGTCTCCAGAGTGCTCCAGAATCTGCCTGTCTCCTCCTGACAGTCACCACTGGCCCCAGATCCCAGATGTGGCCAACCTGGCCCTGGGCCCCCCACCTCTGCATTGAGCCCCTCACTAGCACCCCCAATTCCCTCCGGGATCTGCCTGTCCCCTTCCCCCACTTCTCTCCAGAATCTGCCTCTGTCTCCTCCCCACAGACCCTGCTGGGCCTTCTCTGGAATCTGCCTCCTCCCTGAAGACCCTGCTGGGTCCACACCCCCATATCCCTCTGGAATCTGCCTCTTCCTCATGGACCCCACTGGGCCCACATCCCCGCTTCCCTCTGGAATCTGCTTGTCTCCTCCCCACAGGCCCTGCTGGGCCCCACACCCCAACTTCCCTCTGGAATCTGCCTGTCTCCTCCCCATACACCCCATTGAGCCCCCCACTCCCACTCCTTGTGGCCAGTGCTGTGCTAAGGGCCAGATGCAGCTGCATGTGATGTCTGTGTTATGGAGGGGACTGAAAAGAAATATCTCAAAACCTGCCCTATCTGATCCCTGCCCTACTCAATCCCTGCCCTACCTAATCCCTGCCCTACCTAATCCCTGCCCTACCTAATCCCTGCCCTACCCAATCCCCGCCCTACCCAATCCCTGCCCTACCCAATCCCCGTCCTACCCAATCCCCACCCTACCCAATCCCCGTCCTACCCAATCCCCGCCCTACTGAATCTCTGCAGGCAGGAAGAATTGCTTGAGGCCAAGCCAGGCCGCCCAGGAGAGAATGAGGGCAGGAGGACCAGGCCGCCCCAGGGGCTCTGCCCTCAGCAGCGGTGGGCCCCCACCTCTGCATGGGGCTCTCCCCAGCACTGGTGATGGAGGGTACCTTCTGAAAAGGCTCCTGTTTCCAGGGAGAACTTTTCCAGGAGGACTTAGTGATTGGTTTAGAGCTAGGTGAGCACCACTGCTTCCCTTTAGCAAAGCCCCTCTGCGTCGCTTGGAGACACATCCCTGCAGCCACACCCAGTCATCAGCACACAGCCTCAGAAGTCCTCATCCCGGAGGGAGCGTCCCTGGGCCCGAGCTGGGACAGCAGAAGTAAGGCAGAGCCTGCAGTGGTGGACAGGGCTCTCCCAGCCACCCTGCTGCCATCTCACCACGCAGCTCTGGGCATGACCCCATCCTCCTGTGTGACTCAGTTTCTCCATCTGTAAAATCCCACAGGTCCAAGATGATGGCCAAAGCCCGGGTAAAGATTCTGGCATCCCCAGACATTCGCAGATTCTGCGGGCTTATCACTGAAGGGGCTGCAAATGTCTGCGAGGACAGGGATGGTGGCCAATCTGTCTCTTTAAGTACAAAGTAAACAAATTCTAAATGACAACAGAATAAATACATGGGAGAATCAAAGCAGAATGTCAGCCACTCGGGAGCAGCTGTGACCCTGGCGTCTAGGACAGAGGGTATCTGCTCAGCACGTGTCTGCTGGGGAGACTCCAGGCCCTTCTCCCAGCCTCACAGACACACGATCTACCTCGTGGACCCAGGCAACAGCAGTTGCCTGCAGACCCAGGAGCCCGCAGTGCCTCCCTGCGCTGTCCCCGTGCCCTCCGGTGAAGTGATATGCTCACCTCTTTTGCCCGTGCTCCCCCATCAGTGAAAGCCACCACCACCCACCCATTCCAAGTCAGGGGTCTAGAGGTCATCCTTGACCCTTTTCCAGTGCTCCGTGGGCCCCTATCACCTTTCCTCACGGAGTTTCTCAGTGCAGAGCCCACTTAGGGTTTAGGACAGAAAACTTGCTCGAACGTCATTTGTATCTCTGGCCCGTGCACTAATCGTCAGGTGCATCTCTAACCCCCCACGTGACATCCTCCCCTCTCCAAATGCCCTTTGGAGGCGGGTCCTGCTGAGGGCAGAGCCCCCGGGGCCTGGTCCTCCTGCCCTCACTCTCTCCTGGGCAGCCTGGTTTGGATTCAAGCAATTCTTCCTGCATGCAGAGATTCAGTAGGGCAGGGATTGGGTAGGGCGGGGATTGGATAGGGCGGGGATTGGGTAGGGCGGGGATTGG
>NW_012114466.1:0-56285 GCF_000951035.1 Colobus angolensis palliatus | reverse complement strand
ATGGGGATTGGGTAGGGCGGGGATTGAACAGGGCGGGGATTGGGTAGGGCGGGGATGGGGTAGGGCAGGGATAGGGTAGGACGGGGATTGGGTAGGACAGGGATTGAAATATTTCTTTTCAGTCCCCTCCATAACACAGACATAACATGCAGCTGGTGAAAAAGCAAGCGGAAGCATGTCGTCCCCACAACCCGTGATACCAACGAGGACAGCTGGTCCCGGCGGATGGTGTGGCCTGACCACGGCCACGCAGGGGCTCCTCGGAAGCCCCAGGCCCAGATCCCACAGCTGTGTGATTGGAGCCAGGCCCAGAGAATGAGCAGGATCAAGACGTCAGCAGGTGTGGTCACCAGCGGGAACAGAAGCCATCGGGCGCCACTACTTTCCATCCTGGGCTTCCCTATGCGGGCAGTTGCTGCCAAGACCTTTCATCTCGCATGTGTGAGAACTGGCGCGTTCCCTCTAATTGTAATAAATTAGGTTGAGGGCTCTGCAGTGATGGAAAAATGAGTTTGTTTTACTCAAAGAGCCCAACTGATATCTTCCTAATCCTCCCTTCATTTTCATTAACATCAAGCCCCACATGACCTCTCCCCGACCTGCCCTGCTCTCCAGTATACTGGGGGCTTGGCACAAGGATATGAATAGGGTGTTTCTTTTACCCTCTTCATCCTGGTTTATGGTAAATCCGTGGAATCTCTCCCTGCTAACGACATTTATAATGCAAAGGGCGAAGTTTCCAGCTTGTTCTATCAGATCATTACCACCTAAGGAAAGACTGAGGTCCTCAAATCTGTCCACTGCAAAGTTAGCAGAGTTTCCTGTGTGCACCGTCTTGGTGGAGCAGGCTAGAGAGGATGCTGGGGGCTCAGATCCTTGTCTGTGACTCAAAACCTGGGGCTGGGAGGAAACTGAAGGAATCTGCTACACCTGGTTCCCTCCCCGTTCAGCCAAGCATGAGATCTGCCAACTTGGGTCCTCAGCACTGCCGCCCCCAGCCTGGGCCTCCGCAGCCCCTCCACATCTCCCGTGGAGTCTCCCTGACTCAGGCTTCCATTTCTACAAACACTGCTGAAAATCAGCTCCCTCCTGCCTGCTCCCTCCAATTCCTTCTCCACAAGCCTGATTATGTCACTAGCAACGGCGACCGCCCCATAATCTGCCCTCCTCCCAAAACTCCGGGTGGCTTCTCGCATCACCTGGGATAGATCCCGGGTCTGTAGATGCCTGCAAGGCTGCACAGTGTCGTGTAACTACGAGCCTCTTTAATCTTCTTTCTGATATCTGCCTTCCCTGCTGGATGGAGCTCTACCCAAAAGCAGGTACCCCTTGTCCACTGGGCCCATGACTCTCAGTCCTTCAGCCTCCAGCACAGCCAGCTCTTGAATTCTGCTCTGAGCACAGGTGGGCTCCAAATCCTGAAAGCATCCTGCAAAATAGTGTCTGCATCATGCTGTCTGGACTTCTGTGGAAGATGATTTTAGACACTTGCATCTGGGGTGGGAGGAAAGCATAGAACTCCTTAGCTTTGCCTAATTATATTTAGGGCAGTTGTTGGAAACCAAGAGGCAGTTAGGTGATGCAGCAGCCATTGACTAGTGAGGCTCGCATCTCAAGACAAGGTGGATAAGTGACCAACCCCATGGCTGCAGCCTGGGGCAGTGGAGACCGTGAGACACATGAATGCCATTAGGAGGCAGCGTGGACGCTGCGGCTTGTCAGGAAACATAAAGGCGGGACACTAGGATTCACCTGCCAAGTCAAAGCCAGGGCAGATTAAAAGCCCCTCCCACAGCTACAGCCAAGATCTGAGAAGAGCAGTGCCAGACACTGGCAGAACCTGCAGTGGAGAGAAGCTGTGATTCACAGTCAAGGTGGGGACAGGGAAATAGCAAAACAGGACAAAGATGCAGAATTGTGCCTGGAGCCTCGTAATTCCTAGATGAGAAGGAACAGAGGAAGTACCTTGAATGTTGAGGTTGTCACATGTATAGATGGGAGAAATCATTGTCTCTCTCTTGCCATGTAAAAACTGCTCTAATGGTTTCAATTTGTATTCCTTTATTAGTGAAGTTGAATATTGAAAAGGTATCCTAAATAAGGACTTCATAACAAATCCAGTATAATGCACTGTGTGGCTGGATAGAGACTGACCTTGCTTATGTCACACACATGTATGTGACAACCTCGACAACTTTCAAGGTATCACCTGTTTCTTCTCATCTAGGAATCATGAGGCTCCAGGCACGACTCTGCATCTTTGTCCTGTTTTGCTATTTGTGTACATAATTATGAAAATATACACAAATTGTGTGCATATAAATACACAATTATCTGTGTGTGTATATATACACAATTATATACCTGTGTATATAAATATATGCACAATTATGTTAAGTTACTGCCAGAACATTGTATTTAATTCATTCAAGTGTGGCTTAGTCACTGTTACAAAGCTCAGTGTTGTTGACTTTACAAATTCCCCATCAAATGAACCCTATTTCTTGTTATAAGTAATCACACGGTCTGAGTAGACCCACTAGAATTCTGTTTCCCTGAGCAGGCAGGGTCAGAATTTCAGGACTTGCAGAATGGGCATAAACAAGGTCAGTCTCTATCTGGCTACACTGTGCATTATATTGGATTTACTATAAATTCCTTATTTAGGATATATTTTCAATATTCAGCTTCACTAATAAAGAAATGCAAATTAAAACAATTAGAGCAGTTTTTACATGGCAAAAGAAAGGCAGTGATTTCTCCCTCCTCCTAGTCGACATTAACTAAAAGCAGAAAAGAAAATAAAAATGAGAGGTATCTGTAGCCCTGAACATCAGTGTATGAGGAATGGCTACCACACAAAATAAAAACCAAACAAAGGTGTGAAAGGGGCCAGCCGCGGGAGCCTGCCTGTGGTGCAGGTGTCACGGGGAAAAAGACAAAACCAGAATGAAAACTGACAGTCTCTGATTAAGACCAGAGAAACGGTACGCAGATATGTGACAAAAGCAACCATGGACTAAGTTTGCAGCATCTAGAGAGGAAAGGTGGGGCTGAACCAGGAACTACAGAGAAGCCATATTTGCAGGAAGCAGTTTTATAAGGGGTCGCACAGGGGAAAGAGGCTATGTTGTGAATTCAGCAATGAGCCAGCATGAGCAGGAAGAAATAAAACTAAAATAACACAACCACAAACAGCCGGTGTCACACACCAAACATTTCACCATGATTAGAAAAGTTTAGAACTCAAAGGAGAGAAAAAAGCATTGAGGGAAAATAGAGATACAACAAAAGGTGACAAAGCTCAGGAGAAAACATATGAGGAAACCAGAAAACCATGTCTGAAAGGTAAACTAGCTGAAAGCAGGACAGAAACAGATACAGACACCAGTGAAACACAGTGTATTGGTCAGCGTTCTCTAGAAGGACAGGACTAATAGGATAGATGGATATATGAAAGGGAGTTTATTAAGCAATACTGACTCATACAGTCACAAGGTAAAGTCCCACAATAGGCCATCTGCAAGCTGAGGAGCAAGGAAGCCAGTCTGAGGAAGTTGAGATAGACTTGTGCTGTCACTGTGCGATATGTAGAGTCAGTAGAAGATTGAGTGGGGTGGATAAAGTTAGAGTTAGAAGACAGCCACTAAAGCAAACTTCCGGTTCTGCCAAATGGCAAAAACAAACTGATGAAACAAAGTAAAGGATACACAGAATCTATAGTGAAGGATGTTCTTGAAGTACAATTAAAAGTAGAAAGTATAGGCCAGGCGTGGTAGCTCACGCCTGTAATCCCAACACTTTGGGAGGCTGAAGCAGGCAGATCACCTGAGGTCAGGAGTTCAAGACCAGCCTGGCCAACATGGTGAAACCCCATCTCTACTAAAAATACAAAAATTAGCAGGGCATGGTGGCTCATGCCTATAATCCCAGCTACTCAGGAAGCTGAGGCAGGAGAAGCACTTGAACCTGGAAGGCGGAGGTTGCAGTGACCCAAGATAGTGCCACTGCACTCCAGCCTGGGCGACAGAGCGAAACTCCATCTCGAAAAAAAAAAAAGGTAGCAAGTAGTATAATAACAACAGAACTAACTTCAAACATATCTGTACTTTACTCAGGAGTTAAACTTATTCAGGAGGCAGAGGCCAATTGTGAACTGTATCCCAGAGGTATATCAAAAACAAAGCAACTCAGAGAGGTTAAAGATAAAAGCATGAAAGGCAAATGCGTTTTTAAAATGCAGGGCCAACAATCAATATCAGACAGGCTGTATTTTAGGACAAAAGGCGTTAAATAAAACAAAAAGTCACTTTAGAATGATAAACGGTGCAATCCACAAAGTCTAGCAATTATAGATATTAGCACAACATAATGTAACACCAACTTTGATAGTGCTCAAGTTCAGAAAATACAAGAAGAAGCAGGGATACTTTAGAGTAGGAAATTTTAATTCATCTTTCTCAGGCCATGATGGATCAAGGTAGAAAAATGAGGAAGGTTTTTTAGCCTAAAAATAGAATTTAAAGACCCACAGATTGCCAGGGAGCCTGGGAAGCAGAGGGAAGCCCGCGGAATAATTGTGAGTGATAACTGCCCCGCCAAGGTAAGTACAGCTCAAAACACAGAATCCATAAAACAGGCCAGGTGTAGTGGCTCACACCTATAATCCCAACATTTTGGGAGGCTGAGGTAGGCAGATCACTTGAAGTCAGGAGTTTGAGACCAGTCTGGGCAACATAGTGAAACCCCATCTCTACTAAAACTACAAAAATTAGCGAGGCATGGTGGCACATGCCTGTAATCCCAGCTACTTGGAGGCTGAGACATGAGGATCGCTTGAACCCGGGAAATGGAGGTTGCAGTGAGCTGAGATCGCACCACTGCACTCTAGCCTGGGCCACAGGGCGAGACTCTGTCTCAAAAAAAAAAAAAAAAAAATCCATAAAAGAAAAAACACTGGATTACATTAAAATATTTTAATCTTCATGCCAATGCCAAGAAGTACATATAAACTAAGTCAAAAGACAAACTGAAAACTAGAGAAAAAGTTTGCCATTTATGTCATACAGGGCTATTTCTTATTAATTTTTTAAAAAGGTATTTTTTTAAAAAATGTTTAAGTGTGCTAACAGGTATGATCCATGTAAGTGACAACACCCACCAGTAACACAACAGAAAAATAATCAAAGGATATGAACCCGGTTTATAAAAAAGAAAATACAAATGGCTCTTAAACATACAAACAAAACATCAATTCTACATACACAATTCTGAAACTAAAACTACAACGAGATACCATTTTTCACTTCCGCAACTGACCAAAGGGTTGACAGGCACTGTGTGTTGAGGAGGTGGGGCCCTGGGAGCTCTTAGGCAGTGCTGGTGGGGATATGTCTCAGACAGCATTTGGCTTGGAAAATGGAAACCCTCCAGGTCCTTCAACAGAGAGGAGATTAATGCAGGAGATTACAGGCTTACAAAGCTGTTGGGGAGAGTCAAAGTCAGGGACGCTTCAGAAGCGTTCAGGAATCCAGGAAGTGGAGACTGCAGGGACAGCCACTGCAGATCTTAACTGTGTGAACAGATGACTCGCACCTGAAAGCCACTGGCAGAGCTCACCCATCCTTTATTGACGCCCATGTCTCACGCCATCACCAAAAGTCAGCTTCTCTTTGTCAGGTTTCCAAATTTATACCAGTGGCCCTTGTTGGCAGAAACTAAAGATCCCTGCTGGCAAAGGATTGAAGGAACACTGTTTCCAGGCTCTGACCCTTGCAATACAGAGGGACAGGGCAAAGGGAGAAGGAATAATGAAGACAAGATCACAACAGATCATCTAGAAAAGTGGGCTACTAGGTACGATCCATGTAGGTAAAGGTAATGGCACCCGTCAGATTTACCCTTGTACCAGGAATTACACAGCCAGGAATAGGAATTTATCTGATAGGTATTTAGCACATGTGCAAAATGACGCGTGCACCAGAGTATTCATAGCACTGTTTGCGATATTAAAAGATTGGAAATACCATAAATGTCCATTAATATAGGACTGGCAAAGTCAGTTATAATGCATGCATATAATGGAATGCTAGGTGTGCACTGAAAACAATGAGGCAGTTCTGTATGTCAGCTATAGCCCCACTTCTAAGATATATTGTCAAGTGAATAATGCAAAACAGTATGTACAACATGTTACCATTCCTGGGAAAAGCATTTACTTGTGTAAAAGCTAAAATTAACCATGTATAAATGAGCTTGTTTGTGCGGGATTCACTTTCCAAGATCCACAAGAAACTGCAAGTAGAGTTGCCTCTGAGGAGGAAAACTGGGGACAGGACTGGTCAGGACGGTCTCCCTTCTCTGTATGCATTATTTGGTTTTCTATGTATTAGCTAATCACAAATAAGTGATACTCATATCAGTGAAGGTTCAATCAGAATAGAACCAACTGGTGTAAATAAATACAGAGATGGAGATGATAGAGATGATGAGGAAGATAATGGAGGCGAAGATGGGGATGGAGTGATGGAGGTGATAGAAATGGAGGTGATGAAGATGATGGAGGTGATGAAGGTGATAGTGATGGAGATGATGAAGATGATGGAGATGGTGATGGAGGTGACAGAGATGAAGAAGATGATGGAAATGGCAGAGGTAATGAAGGTGAAAGTGATGGAGATGATGGAGGCAATAGAAATGGAGGTGATGAAGATAATGGAGATGGTGATGGAAATAATGGAGATGGTGAAGATGATGGAGGTGATAAAGATGGAGTTACAAAAGATGACGTTAAGGTGACGGAGATGGAGATGATGAAGAAGATGGAGATAACCCAGGTGGTGAAAGTGATGGAGATGGAGATGGAGGTGGAGATGATGGAGATGGAGATAAATGTGTTACAGAGGTTTAACCTCACTCACTTTGGGGAGTTTGTTAAGCAGTCTCCCAGGGCTGTTGTCCTTCCGTCTGGCGCTGGAGCTTAAAGTTCATAGGGCAGTCAGTGGGGACAAGAAGACAGCTGCCAGGCAGGAAAGCAAGAACAGGTTGGAGCCCCAGCATGAATGGAGCCCATGAGGATGGACAAACCCCTGTCCCTCTGGCCTTGAGATGTTGGTGTCCTCGAAGCCAGCTCCTCCTCATGGACTTAGATGCACACTCCCTACCCAGAAGTAGGAGGATCCAGGGGAACAAGTTGCAGTTTGAGGCCTGGCCCTGTCTCATGCCCCTGAGACAGGCGGGGAGCTGAGGCCAACATACATGTGTGGCCGAGGGCTGCGGCTTCACTTCTGCCCTCTGAGGCCCACACAGGAACCCCTCCTGTGGCCAGGCCATATGAGCCAGAAACACACAGAGGGAATCCTGGGAAGTGCAGTCCACCGGCCACACTGACACATCACAGAGGCACCACACTTTCTAAAAAAGAATAACGTAGCCACGTTTTATATCCCCTTTAAAAATATTGAGAAGCGATTTTAATTCTGGCAAGAGTTTGATAAAAATCGATGCAGCCATATGTTGTTGGTGACAGTATTAATGGTATAGACGTCTGAAGAGCAATGTGGACAAATAAGTCAAGAACCGGGGGGAATCTTCATCCCACTTCTGGGAATAGGATAAAAAATAATCAGAACCTAAAATACTGGAGGAGGGGGGTCTCCATTGCCCCACTGTAACATTGTCTCTACCAATAAACAACCAGGAACAACCTAAATATCAAGAAAGTTTCCTGACGTGTACATCTTACTGTTCACAACGATCACACATTTTAATCATGCAGGCTCTGGCAATGTGGAAAATGCCTACGGTGTTAAATAAAGCAGGTTACCCAAATATCTGTACACTCTGTATCTATGAATGAGTTTTACATGAGACCAAAGGTCAATGTGCAGCACCCATGGGAATGCCCCTCGTCCCCGGGAAAGCTGATCCAGGGGCCTTGAGAGTGCCTCAAATATGACAGCACCGTTTTCCAGGAGGTAGGTGCCTGTAGCCACCATTTATCCATCCCCATCTGCATGAGATGCTTCACATCTGCTGTCATGAATGCTCCCAGCAGCCCAGCAAGGCAGGCATTGTCATCCCTACCCCAGAATTAAGGAAACAGGTTAGGGCAGCATGAGGCACGTGGCCAAAGTTCACAACTGTTAAGTGGCAGACCCAGGACGCAAAGCCTAGTCTGTTTAACTCTGAAGCCCTGCTCTTTCTGCTACACCATGCCGCAATTTTCCCAGTCCTCCTGGATATCTAAAATAGGGTAAGTAAGTGCCTGCTGACTGCTTTTTTCAGATTAATCTAATTTTTCATCCTATTCAAGGTAGGGATTTGGCAGGGATTTCTATTCCCTTACCAAGTCCATTCATATTACATGGAAACAATTTCCAAATTGATTTAAGAGCCTCGCTCCTGGGTGGTGGGTCCCAGCAGGTTGAATGTGCTTCCAGCTTGGCTTCTAAGTGACTCCGATTTATTTTAGAATTGGTACTGATGAGGAAAGGTGCTTCTCTGCAGAGCCTGTGGAAAGATGGTGGCATGGAGAGGACTAGCAGGCAGGCAGAGAGAGAGTTCAGGACAGCTCCCCCTTTCCTCATAGAAATGATGCCCAGAAGATTTTATAGGAAGGAGTAGAAACACAGTGCCTGCCACTCTCTTGCATGAGCTGCCCTCTTTTTATTATCTTTCATCTCACAGAGAAGAACAAGTTGCTAGTCTGACTGCTCAGATTCAAAACCATATATTAGGCCATATGGTAGACCATCTACAAAAAGAGCTGCAATTATTCCCCTTCCCATATCCCTGCTCCTCTGCAATGTCACTTGGCAGCTGCAGCTCCTCCCAACAGAAAGTGGAGTCTACTTCCCCACCCCCTAAATCTGGGCTGAACTTATGATTTGCTTTGACCAACAGAATGTGGTAGAAATGGCACAAGTGTGTGTCTACCTAAGCCTAGGCCTCAAAAGATCATTTGTTCTCCTGGAAACCTGCCCAGCACCAGGCAAACAAAGCCAGGCCAGCCTGCTGCATGAAGAGTCACTGCCTGCTCCAGCTGACAGCCAGCCAGCCTCCAGGAGCAGAGCTGCCTAGCTGACCTAAGGCCAGCCACAAATACATGAGGGAGTCCCATCAAGGACAGAAGAACCTCCCAGCTGAGCCCAGCCCAAATCGCTGGCCCTCCCTGTCATGAACTAAACATCTGGGTGTTGTTTTAAGCCACTGGGTTCTGGGGTGGTTTGCAACCCTGAAAAGGCAAACTGATTCATGTGGAATCACTAGTGGGGAAAGTCACTGTTTCTAAAGAACATTTACCCATGCTGGCTCTGCCTCTCCTTCTTCTTCTCCAGGCATAGAAAAGAAAGCAGAGCCCACGCTGGCTGCAGGCTCAGGCTGGCCATCTTCTTTCTCTCCCATCCCCTCTTCCTCCCTGCCCTAGAGTGGCTGTGTCTAAGAAGTCACCTCTTTAGCCCCGTTTATAACCAAGAAGTCCACACCCAACACATGCCTGCAGCATGCAGGCCACTGCCTCTAGTTCATCTATCCAGCAGCCAGACTGTGGGGATAAGACCCCAAGATCCAAACAATGGCTGAAGCGGGACAGGGAGCCCTGCCTGAACCCTAGCACTGGTACATCAGGCACTGGCTGGCTATTTTAAGACATTTCCTGTTTGGCTGGAGCTCCTGAGTTATCTCTGCAGAATGGAGGAGCGATGGACAAGGCAGAGCTGTAGGCATGCCTCGGTTCTTAGCTACAACACTACCAAACACTGCCAAAATCCTAACTTGATCCCTTAGGAAAACATTTAATCCTGTTTACATGTGTCTGGGATTCTATTTTAAGAACATAATCAGAGAAGTGCATCAAGATTAATATTCAAGAGTGTTCACTGCAGCCTTATCACCATTGAAAAATAAAACAGGGACAGATTATTAAATACTTGATGTCATCTACTAGGCAGGAACATCACTGGGGCACCAGCAGTCAGGGTCACAGGGGCTTCCCATTCCAGAGCTCAGCGCACAGCCACGCCAGGCCCCTCGGAATCCCACCCATGGAAAGGGGTCCCGAGCCAGGGAGTCGGTAGACTCAGTGATCCATTGACCTAGTTAGTTAATTCCTCATTCATTGGCAAATAGCCCCCAAGCCCCTTTTGTGTACCAGACACCTGCTGGCTCGCTGAGACTGGAACTCAATCTGCTCTAGTCCAGCTGCCAGGGGAGGGGCTCCTGCACTCTCAGAAATAACTGCGGTGGGGCAGGGCATGGACAGGTACTAGGAGAGAGAGAATGGTGCCAGGGCACCCAGAGGATGAGGGAGTGGCTCTCTCATCCCTTCCCCATGGACCCCTAGACTCCCACCCACTCCCAAGCCCATCCACATGCCACCCAGCCCTCCCATGATGCCTGGTGCCCCAGCCTTCAGGATCCCCTCCTTGAGCACCCCACCATCCAGCAGCCCTGCCTGCCCTTCCCCTTGGGGCATCACCAACGCCACTGCCATGGTCCTCTCCATGGCCTCTGTAGACCTGCCTTGGCTTTCCTCTCCTCCACCAGGGTCAGAGCCAGGGCTGGAATCAGGCCTCCTGACTCTCGCTCCTCTGCTCCCTCCGTGGGCTCTTCCCCTTCACCCACAAACACACTCATGTGGCCCGGACCCCAGTCCCCAAAACCCTCCCAGTTACCATCCAGGGCAGTTCATTTTTTGTGTCAACTTAGCCATGGGCTCTGATGCCCAGTTTGGTCAAACACTATCCTAGCTGTTTCTGTGATGGTGTTTTTTGGATGAGATCAACATTGAAATCAGTGGACTTTGAGTAAAGCTGATGACAATCTTGATGTGGCCTTGTCCAATCAGGTGCAGGCCTGCCTAGGACCAAGGCTGACATCTGAAGAAGAGTGAGTTCGGCCAGCACCCTGCCTTCAGATGCAGGGCCGCAGACCAGCTTTCTCTGCGTTTCCAGCCTGCCGGCCTGCTCTGTAGAGTTCAAAGCGCCCAGCCTGCACAATCAAATGAGCCCATCGCTTAAAATACATACATATAAAGAGAGAGAGCCAGGGCTGGAATGGGGCATATGTGTGTGTGTATGCGTATGTGTCTAGGTATATACGGCACACACATATGTACTTATCTACGTATACTTACACATATTCTATTGGTTGTTTCTCTGAGAACCCCAACTAGCACAACTCCCGTACCCATGTGCATTTCAGGACTGGGTCAAGCGTCACTCCCTGCAGAAGCTGCCCCCAGTCCCCAGGTTGAGCTCACTCTCCCTTCCCCGGCTTCCACGGTACTTAATGTACAGACATGACAGAGCACACTTGTAGCTGGGAGCTGGCCAGGCTTACGCACCCAGACCTGAGTGCCTCTGTGGGTTTCTACCCTGGGTCCCCGTCTCCAGTCCTGGGCTGGGACCTGCCAGCCTCCGAGACACGGATGAGGGTGCAGGCACAAAGGTGCTGGTCTCACTGAAACTTACATGAAGTAGCTTTTATTCCTCAAACTTAATGAAGGTTTGGCTACAGTATTAAATTCTTACTGTCAAATCTTACCTTGGAAAAGTCTGCATTATCAGGCTGAACGTGGGATTTGCCAAAAAAATTGTGAAAGTTATCTTCCTTCTGGGATTTCTCTTTTAAACAAATCGATAAATCATTTCTGGTGGCTTTAACATAGATTAGCCAGCTAAATAAGTCAAGTCAGGGCTTACTTAGCTTTTTGGAAGCGGAAGATTTTAACACTGAAGTCTAAGGAAGTAACAAAGCCACAGTGGTCTGGGGTCTTTACAAATACCTGGAGCAGGTCCAGGGATGACCCAGGGGGCCTTCACTTCAGTGGCCACTATCC
Source organism: Colobus angolensis palliatus (assembly GCF_000951035.1). Lineage (NCBI taxonomy): Eukaryota > Metazoa > Chordata > Mammalia > Primates > Cercopithecidae > Colobus > Colobus angolensis. Next base: position 44,446 of record NW_012114466.1, on the reverse strand, counting down.
CTGCATTTCCAGGGGCTCGCTGTTCCCCCACCCATGTAAAGCCACAGTCCAGGGAAGTCAGCCAGCCACCAGTCAGCCAGCCACCAGTCAGCCAGCCACCAGTCAGCCAGCCACATCAGGGCCAGGCCATATTCCTGAGAGTCGATTATTATGGATCTCTGCCCATCAGTCTGATGTTTGGGGAAGAAGAGGGAGAAAAGGAGGGGATGGAAGAGAGAAAAGCAAGGTAAACATACAGGAGCAGGAAGACCACCTAGCAGGTGAGTGAGCTGCTCCAGAGAGTCCCCGTTCCTGAGCTGCACTGGGAGCAGGGGCAATAGAAGGAGGAAACAGGGCAGCCGAGAACTGGCTGGTGCTGCCCTCCATGAACCTGCTTGAAAGTGCTCAGTAGTGCACTCTGACAACTTTACTAGCACACAAGCACACGCACCCACACTTGCACACACATGCATGCACACAAACATGGATACACATGCACAGTCATGCACGTGCATGCACACAAGCATGCACACACATGCACACAGTGCAAACACGCAAGGCACACATGTGCAGACACACACATGCACATGCATACACACATGTGCCCACACAAACTCTTGAGCACTCCCAGCAGCCTCAGCACACCCTCCCTTTTAAGAACAGGCCGCTTATCTTGTAGCAAAGTCACTGAAAACAATCACCTCAATCACTCCTTCTCGAAGCCAGCCTGGCTTGGCAAGGACTCAGCTGATCACTGTCTTCCTGAGGAGCCCAGGTACTGCCAGGATGGAAGTCCCCAGCGAGGCAGTTGACTAACTGTCTCTGTGGAAGTTCTTGGCCCCAAACCCCAACCACATGAGAAATTCCAGTAAAAAGCTGCAAAAACCCTCCCCACTGCCATTTCACCCCTATTACCCCCAGCAACCAAACAAGGGAAGGGCCTTATCCTAAAGCTATAAACCACCCCAACTGAAGATCAAAGAAAGACTCAGGAGATTCTGGAGTGCCCATGCCACCGAGGCTTCTCGCCCCAGAGACTGGGCTGGGAGGTGACAAAATCCTGTGCTTTCTCATAGACACCAAGAGGAGAGGAAAGCAAGCAGGGTGGGTGCTCTGGGGGTGGTGGCCATGGTGATGGTTGTTCTGCCCCTCCCCTTCCTCCTCCTGTTCCTTCTGCCTCTTCTCTTCCTCCTCCACCCTTTCCTCCTCATCCTTCTCTTCCTTCTCCTCCTCCTTCTGAATGCAAAACAATGGACACTGATGCTCAGAGAAGTGGGTGAACCAGGGAACCTGAAGCATTGACAGAATCCATTTGATGGAAGCAAAGTCTCCAAGACAAGATTCTGAATTAGAGGAGCAGTCAAAATCCCAGGGGAGTCTCCCACTGAGCAGTACCCACACTCCCAACCCTGGAGAAGGGCACCTGAGATCAGGACTTTCAACAAAATCTCAGGGAGGAGAGACTTCCTCATTCTCCACCCAGAGACCTTCCTTCAGGCTGCACAAAAGTAGAGAGAACATAAGACATCCCAGCTCCTCACCTAAGCCTGGGCCCAAAATAGCCTGGTCACAAATTGTTGGGAAGAGATCAAGAAGTTACCTGTCAGAATGGTGCAGGCGTAAACAATATGAAAAAAATAAAAGCACAACTAGGCAAACGTGCTATACAAGAGAAAAGAAGTAATGAATGGAAAATAGAACGATCCCTACCTAGAGAAAAATAGTCACTCATGGAAAGAAGGAAAGTCCCCAGGTATGCTACAGAACAACTTAGACCATGACTCAAGTAGAATGAGAACGAATTGAGGACTGACTGAGGAACTGAGGACCAATGGAATGTCACTGCGGAAATAATAACGAAATTATAAGCACCAAGGAACAGAATCAAAGACACATTTCCCCGAACAGACAACGTGGAGACTCCAGGCTGAGTCATGTCGGAGGAAGGCCAGGCATGGTCAACACACACTGCCCGAGCTGTCCCTCTGGGCCCGCGGCCTGTGCGCCAGGCAGGGAGGAAGACTAACTCCCAGTTCATACTCTCAGGGAGCTTCCTACCCAGGAGGTGAGAGCAACAGTGAAGGGGCTTTGGCCACAAGTCACAGAAATAGAACTAAGCTAGTTTGAGCAGAAGGGAGAAAAAGGAAAAGAATAAAGGTAGGAGAGGAGAAGGCAGAGAAGGGGAGGGGAGGGGAAAAAAAGAAAAAAAAGGTAATGGCTGGGGTGGGGTCACTGAAGGTGTTGGAAGAACTCACAGGCCTCAAGAAGAACTGAACAAGCACCTCCCTCAGGGAGCAGAAAGCAGGATCACCTTCCAATACCTCAGCAGCCAGGGCTATGACAGTCTATGGACTGCCCCTCCGTGTACCACGTCAAAATCACCTGGAAACTTTTTTAAATTGTGGCAAAATACATCTAACATAAAACTTACCATCATAGCCATTTTTAAGTGTACAGGTCAGTGGCATTAATAAAATTCACATTATTGTGCAACTATCGCCACCATCCATCTCCACAATCTTTTCATCTTCTCAAACGGAAACTCTGTCGACCATTAAACAATAATTCTTTGTACCCCAGCCCTGGCACCCACCATTCCACTTTCTGTCTCTATGCATTTTTTTTTTTTTTTTTTTGAGACAGGGTCTCGCTCTGTCACCCAGGCTGAGTGCAGTGGTTAAAATCTCAGCTCACTGCAACCTCTGCCACCTGCATTCAAGTGATTCTCATGCCTCAGCCTCCCGAGCAGCTGGGATTACAGGTGCCCGCCACCACGCCTGGCTAATTTTTGTGTTTTTAGTATAGAGATGGGGTTTCACCATGTTGGTCAGGCTGGTCTTGAACTCCTGACCTCAAGTGATCCGCCCACCTCGGCCTCCCAAAGTGCTGGGATTACAGACATGAGCCACTGCACCCGGCCATCTCTATGCATTTTACTTCTTTAGGTTTCTCATGTGTGTAGAATACTACAATAATTGTCTTTTTATGGCTGGTTTACTTCACTTAGCATAATGTCTTCAGGTTTCATCCGTTTTGTCGCATGTGTCAGATTTTCCTTCCTTTCTGAGACTGAGTGACATTCCACTGTACGGATGGATCAGATCTTGGTTATCTGTTCCTCTGTCAATGGACCCCTGGCTTGCGTCCATCTTTGAGTTATAATGAATAATGCTACTATGAACATGATGTGCAAATATTTCTTGAGACCCTGTTTTTAATTCTTTTTGCTATGTGATGACTGACTTTATGTGCTAACTTGACTGGGCCACAGGGTGCCCGGATGGCAGTTAGACATGATTTCTGGGTGTGTCTGTGAGAGTGTTCCTGGACAAGATTTGCACTGGCATTGGGGAACTGAGTAAAGCAGGTGGCCCTCCCCAGCGTGTGTGGCCGAAGGCCAATCCACTGAGAACTTAAATAGCACAAAAAGGTAGCAGAGTGTTGAATTCCCTCTGCCGAACTGAGCTGGGACATCCATGTCCTCCTGCCCTCAGTGCTTCTGGTTCTCAGGCCTTCAGATTTAGACTGGAATCCACACCATCAGCCCTCTGGACCTCAGGCCTTCAAACTATACCACCAGCTTTCCTGGGTCTCCAGCTTGCAGATAGCAGATCATGGCATTTCTTAGCCTCCATGAGTCTGTGAGTCCATTTCTTATCATTCCTCTCACTCTAGATAGTGCTCTTTATATCATATATGCCTAAGCCCCAGGCTGTGGACTGGCAGCAGTCCGTGGCCTAGTAGGAGCCAGGCCGCACAGCAGGACGTGAGTGGTGGGCAAGCGAGCATTACCACCTGAGCTCTGCCTCCCATCAGATCAGCAGCTGCGTTCGATTCTCACAGAAGCATGAACTCTATTGCAAGCTGTACACGCGAGGGATCTAGATGGTGCTCTCCTTACAGAGCAGTTTCATCCCAAAACCATCCCCCACTCCGGTCTGGAGAAAAATTGTCTTCCATGAAACCTGTCTCTGGTGCCAAAACTGTTGAGGACCACTGATATATGATGGATATCTATCTATGTATATATCATGTATATATCCTATTGGTGTTTCTCTGGGAAAAAAAAACCCCAAGGAACACAGGATATAGACTCAGAAGCGGGATTGCTGATTGCTGGGTCCTATGATACTTCTGTTTTTAATTTTTTGAGGCACCTCCATACTGTGTTCCATAATGGACAATGGCTCCCCTGGAAACCTGTACCGAAGTCCCTAAGTGACCCAGACCTGCCCTGGAGTTTGAAAGTCACCACACTGGACTCCATCCTGACATGACTCTGATAGTAACTGCCAGACACAATGTCCCTTCCCACAAATTTCAAACCCCGCAGAGAGTCTAACTGGCCCAACTTGGGTCAGATGACCAGCCAGGTACCCACCCGTTCTGTCCAGAGAGCAGAGTTACAGAGTGAAAACAGGGCCTCCAGGAGCCACAGCCAAGAGCAAGGTGGAAGGTCCCCTAGAAGAAAGCAAAAGACAGCCCAGTAGGTGTCTACCAAGTAGGGCATAGACTCTTCCACCATCTAAGAGCCTCGGAGAGGCCTCAAAAGTGTTCCAAACAAGAGACTGTGGGGAACACTCAGGCTGGAATGTGGCTTCCCAGGGGACAGACTGCTAGAGGGAAGGGCTCAGGCTGGAGGACAACTGGCCAGGGTTTACCTTCACCCTTCCACTGTGGTTGCACTCTCCAAACTCCAGGTTCTTCAGTGAGATGCTGTACCTGTTAGGAATTACAACTGCTTGTTGGGAAATGGGAAACAGTGGCTGGGATGACTGGAAGCCCACAGGTGGGTGGGCTTAGGAATTACAACTGCTTGTTGGGAAATGGGAAACAGTGGCTGGGATGACTGGAAGCCCACAGGTGGGTGGGCTTAGGAATTACAACTGCTTGTTGGGAAATGGGAAACAGTGGCTGGGATGACTGGAAGCCCACAGGTGGGCGGGCCAGGGCTCCCTTGGTGACTCTGATGCCATCAGGGCCTCTACCTCCTTCCACCTTTCTGCTCAGCCATCCTTAGTGCTGTGGGTTTAATTGTGCCCCTCAAAGAGACATGCTGAAGCTCTGACTCCCAGGAACTCAGAATGTGACTTGATTTAGAAATAGGATCACCGCTGGCCGGGCACAGTGGCTCACGCCTGTAATCCCAGCACTTTGGGAGGCCGAGGAGGGTGGATCACGAGGTCAGGAGATCAAGACCATCCTGGCTAACACGGTGAAACCCCGTCTCTACTAAAAATACAAAAAAATTAGCCAGGAGAGGTGGCGGGTGCCTGTAAGCCCAGCTACTCGGGAGGCTGAGGCAGGAGAATGGTGTGAACCTGGGAGGCGGAGCTTGCAGTGAGCTGAGATTGCGCTCCTGCACTCCAGCCTGGGTGACAGAGTGAGACTCAGAGTGAGACTTCGTCTCAAAAAAAAAAAAACAAATAGGGTCACCGCTGACATTGTCATTAGTGAAGATGAGGTCAGAATGGAGTAGGGTGGGTCCTAAGCCATTATCAATGGTGTCCTCTTAAGAAAAGAATAAGACACACAGACACACAAAGAAGAGAAGGCCCTGTGAAGACAGAGGCAGAGACTGGGCAGCTGCAAACCACAGAACACCAAAGACTACAGGTAGAATCAGAGCTGAGAGAAAGGCAAGGAACAGTTCTTCCCCAGAGCCTTCAGAGGGAGCACGACCCTGCCGACACCTTAATCTCAAATGTCTGGCCTCTAGAATTGTGAGACAGTAAATGTCTGTTGTTTCAAGACAGTTTGTGGCACTTTGTTACAGCTGCCTCAGGAGATGGATGCACTCGGCACAGACTGTTGTCCACTGGTCACAAAACAACTGCCCCACTTCCAGCATTGCCTCTGCTTTCAAGGTAGGAAGAAAGGGAAACAAAGCACAGAAGCTGCCCACCTGCTCGCTGAGCCGTCTTCCGTCTGAAACGTCTTCCTGAAAGCCCCAGCCAGCAACTTCTGGGAACATCTCACTGGAGAAAGCTTGAGTCCAGTGAGGCTGGCCAATGAACTGCTCTTGCTACTGCTGTTCTCAATCGGGATGCACCTGCCCCCAATAGGTTCCAAGTTCTGTTGATAAGAAAGTGGGATCATGTGAGTAATTTGAAGACAACTAGGGTGGATGATGACCTGGTTCTGATCACACCCTCCATCTGGTGTCTCAGTGCTTCCATGAGGACACTCAAAAAAATAAGCAATGAAAATTGTAAATTTCTAAAAAATAGATAAGGCATATAATCCTCACTATTTCTATGTTTCCTATAGCCAGGTACTATCCTAAGAGCTTTAAATGTATACAACTCATTTACTTCACAAGTCTGCGAGGTAATCTCTTGATCCCATTTCACAGGTGAGGAAACTGAGGCAAAAGAGATTAAGAAACATGCCCACATTTCTACAGCCAGAAAGCCAAGCAGCTGGAACCTGAACCGAGGCTCTATCATCTCTCCACAGCGCTTAACCAGTCCGAGTAACATCATAACTCCCCCAAAGACATATTTTTCTCTGGTTAAATGGGGAAAAAAAAAGTCTCGTTTGAATCACTAGTTTAAAATGCACAAAACTGTGTGAACCCACTTAGCCCTCTCAAGCAATTTGCCAGGCAAAGTCAGGGTTCTCACCTGCAAGGGACGCTCCTGAGACGGTGCTCACCACGTACATGGAGCCCCCTTGAAGTAGGCTGAATACTGATTTCTGGAAATTAGAGAAATAGATATTTTTGTTATCATCAAGAATGGCTTTCAGAAAGCTCTTTCCAGACATAAACCAGAAGCAAACACTTAACCAAAATTGCCTCAATACTTACCCGCGTGTCAATCAGCAGCACAGCACCAAAGCCATCCGAACTTTGGCTTTACAGTCTGCATTTTTAAGCATCTCACCTGCCCACCAGGTAGTTACAAATCTCTAAATCCCATTCTCTGCATAGCTGCTGGCCCTATTCTGCCTTCCATATGGATGTCACAGACTGTGCGCTTCATCAAGAGGGTTTTTTATTAGTGAAGCTTTCTGCACCAATTTTTCTCTTCCTGTCTCTCTGTGTGTGTGTGTGTCAGTGTCTCACTCTGTTGCCCAGGCTGGAGTGCAATGGCACGATCTCGGCTCACTGCAACCTCCACCTCCCAGGTTCAAGCAATTCTTGTGCCTTAGCCACCTGAGTAGCTGAGATTACAGGCATGCACCACCAAGCCTGGCTAATTTTCTTGTATTTTTAGTAAAGACCAGGTTTCACCATGTTGGTTAGGCCATAACTTCTGACCTCAGGTGATATACCCGCCTTGGCTTCTCAAAGTGCTGGGATTACAGGTGTGAGCCACTCCCCCACAAGCCCCAGTGCCAGCCGGCCTGCCTGTTTCACTACTACAATGAAGCCAAAAAAAAAAAAAAAAAACCACCTCTGCACTTTGACTTGGTCTTAAAGAAAACAGCACAGCTTTTCTATAATGATTATCCCTTTTCTGGCCCATAGCTGCACTCAGCTAACTCAAATGGCAATGGGGCCACAATCTCTTGTCTACAGCCTCGTCCCAGCTCTCTTCATTCACCCGTTCTGGCTCTGCATCCTGACTTCATCTCCTGGCTCCCTGCCTGGTTGTCACTTCCATGACTCTTTTCTTCCTTTTGCACAGATGTCCCCCAGGCTCCTGGGAAACCTCCCATTTATTTATTCAGTAAATAATTAGGGAACACCTGCCATGGGACACGCACTGGCCTAGGCACTGGAGTGAGCATGAAAGACAAGCCTGCCTTCTAGAAATGAACACCCAGACATGTGCATCAGGCAATGAGCAAGGGACCGATGAATGTCAGACATGCACATTCCTCCGGCAATGCATACTTGTGTACCCGCCTCTCATAGCAAGAGCGATGGCACCTGTGGCCAACAGGATGTTGTGGAAATGACAGGATATAGCTTCTGAGTCTGGATTGTAAATAGCATTGTTGCTTCCACTCTCACCCTCTCTCATATCACTCATTCTGGGAAAATCAGCTGACGCGGCTGGGCACGGTGGCTCACACCTGTAATCCCAGCACTTTGGGAGGCCAAGGTGGGCAGATCACAAGGTCAGGAGATTGAGACCATCCTGGCTAACACAGTGAAACCCCATTTCTACTTTAAAAAATACAAAAAAATTAGCCGGGCATGGTGGTGGGTGTCTGTAGTCCCAGCTACTCAGGGGGAGGCTGAAGCAGCAGAATGGTGTGAAACCAGGAGACAGAGCTTGCAGTGAGCCAAGATCGTGCCACTGCACTCCAGCCCGAGTGACAGAGCAAGACTCCATCTCAAAAAAAAAGAAAAAAAAGAAAAGAAAAGAGAAGAAAAGAAAAGAAAGAAAACCAGCTGCCATATCATGAGAACACCAGGGCATCCCTATGGAGATGGTTCCTGCCAACCACAGCCTGCCAGCTATAGGAGGAGGCCCTCTTCAAAGTGGATCTTTCAACCCCAAGCCCCAGCTGATGTCTTCAGCACAATTTCATAAAGGACCTTGAGAGTGAGCTAAGCCACCCCCAAATTCCTGACCCACAGAAACTGTGAGATAATAAATGCTTCTTGTTGTTTTAAGTTTTGGGGCATAAAATGACCTTTTTATGAATAGCAAGGAAGCCAGTGTGAGTAGAATGGATGGAAGAAAAGGAGATAAAATGGAAAAGGTAGACAGAAAAGGTCAACTCACATAGGACCTTCTGAGCCATAATGGGGATTTTGGATTTTATTCTAGGCATAAGCTGAAATTGTTGGAGCATCTGGAACAGAGGTGTGGCATATTAATTTTGGCTGCTGGATGGGAATGGTCTGCACAGGAGAAGAGATAAAGATGGGAGGCCAACTAAAAGGCATCTGCACCAGTCCAGCAGAAAGTAATGCTGTCTTGACTTGGTGGCTGTTTTGAAGGTTGAACCACCCAGCACTTGCTATTGGAAAAGAGATGGGGTATGAGAGAAAGAGGAATTGAGGACTATGTTTTGGACTTAACAAGGATGACTTGGGAAGAAGTGGGTCAATAAGGAGGTGAGATTAAGAGTTCAGTGTCCAGGCCAGTCACGGTGGCTCACGCCTGTAATCCCAGCACTTTGGGAGGCTGAGGTGGGCAGATCATGAGGTCAGGAGATAGAAACCATCCTGGCTAACACAGTGAAACCCCGTCTTTACTAAAAATATTTTTGAAACTAGCTAGGCATGGTGGTGTGTGCCTATAGACCCAAATACTCAGGAGGCTGAGGCAGGAGAATTGCTTAAATCTGGGAGGTGGAGGTTACAGTGAGCTGAGATCGCACCACTGCACTCCAGCCTGGAGACAGAGCAAGACTCTGTCTCAAAAAAAAAAAAAAAAAAAAAAAAAAAGAAAGGCAGGGGGTGGTTCAGTCTCCAAAAGTTTAGGTTTAAGATGACTGTTATACATTCAAGAGGAGATTTGCAAAGAGAAGATGAATGTGTAAGTCTGAACTTCAAAGGGGAGGTCAAGACAGGGGATATGGATGCCACATGTACATCCAATTATTTAAAGCCATGATACTAGAGGTGACCTAGAGTGTGAACACAGGTAAAGAAGAGAGGGGTAAGGAGCTTGTCCTAAAGCGCTCCAACATTCCAAGGGCGGGTATACAAAGAAAGGAAATCCCTAGGCACCTTATGGGAGCCTAGAAGAAAATATAAGAAATCATTCTCTGGAGGAAGACATCATTATCCCTTACCCCCAAGTTATTTCTAGAAATGTGTTTGTTCACATACAACGACCAGAAAACTAACAAAGACAACCAGGCAAATCAATACAAGATGTCACGAGTAAAAGCCACTGGAACCAACGGTTTACAGCAACAGCCATGTATCACATCCAGAGACTAGAGTTACCAGTCACAGATTGTAAAACAGCTGTGCTTTCTACATTCAACATGAAAGCTAAGCATGAGAAGTTCAGCAAAGAACTGGAAAACAAAACAAAACAAAAACTATAACAGATTTTGAAAGAAAGTCCAAATGGAACTTTTCCAATTTAGAAACAAACAAAAATTAAGTATTCCATGACTTAGTGGAAGAGTTTCTTTACAAACAAATAGATGTAAATAAAGAAAAAAAATGGTGAAAAGAAAGATAGGTTAATAGAAATCACCCCAAAGAAATTATGGGGAGAAAAACACAAGGACTATGCCAGGAAGAAGGTAAAAGATGATACAAGGGAGAAGCTCTAACTTGCATCTAATTAGACTGCTAGAAGGAGAGGAAGGACAGCTCGGAGTAGAGGCAATATCGAAGAAAATAAAACTGAGAATTTTTTAGAACTGATGAGCATCACCATACAAATTCTACAAACCCAACCAATTGCAAGCAGAATGTAAAAAACAAATGCACATAGGTATTTCATGCTGAAAACGGTAGAATTTTTATTAATTTATTTGAGATGGAGTCTCACTCTGTTGCCCAGGCTGGAACGCAGTGGCAGGATCTTGGCTCATTGCAACCTCCACCTCCCAGGTTCAAGTGAGTCTCCTGCCTCAGCCTCCCAAATAGCTAGGATTACAGATTTGCAACATTACGCCTGGCTAATTTTTGTATTTTTAGTAGAGATGGGGTTTCATCGTGTTGGCTGGGCTGATCTCGAACTCCTGATTTCAGCTGATGCACCTGCCTCAACCTCCCAAAGTGCTGGGATTACAGGTGTGAGGGACTGTGCCCAACCAAAAAACTGTAGAATTTTTTTTTAAAAAAAGAAAATTTTAACAATAGAGAAATAAAAAGATAGGTTCCCTTTGAAAGAGCAATCCCAGACTTCAGGCTGACCTCTCCAGAGATGAGGAAGCCCAAAGAAACTGTCAAGACGTCCACACGCCAAAGGCCAACTGCCATCCAAGAAATCCACATGCAGCCAGCACATCCTGCAAGAACGGGGTGATAAAAAGAAAGTCTCAAACAAAAGCAAGGAGATTTCATCAAGAGCAAACACACACAAACAGAAATTCTCAAAGAGGCTCATCAGACGGGAGAAAATGACTCCAGAATCAAAGCATGATGAAGATCATTAGCAGCAAATAGAGGAAAGACGCTAAATACACAATGACTGTGCAAAGTAATAATGTAAGGCCTGGTGAGTTTAAAATATATCAGAATAAATGTCGATGTAGAATTTAAAATATATTGGAATAATTACCGATGTAAAACATATCAGAATAAATATCAATGTAGAATGCAATATCTGGTGAGTTTTTAAACACATCAGAATAAATATTGATTATAATCTATAACCAGCGACTCTGGAATATATGCTAGCAGAGTTAAAGTGTTCCAGAATTCTTGCATTTTCCCAGAAGGTGGGTAAAAGTATTGATTAACATTGACATTTGATGTGTCAATGATGTATATTATAATTTCTAAGGTAACCACTGGAATAAAAGAGTGCATATTTCTGAACTAAAAGAAGAAAAAGTGGAATGATTTTAAAAACTCAATCAGTGCAAAGGAAAGCAAGATAATGAGAAAAGAAACCCAGAACAGGGGCTACAACTGGATATCACATAGTAAAGTAGAAAAATACATTTCGAATACATCAGTAATCACAATAAATGTTAATGGGCTTAATCCTTCAATGAAAAGCCAATTTTTAAAACCAAGAGTTTTAAAAATCTATGTGCTATTTCTGTGAGTCCTATCTAAACATAAGAAAAAAGAAAGGTTTAAAGGAAAGCATGGGAAATGATGCCAACATCAACACCAATCAAAAGGAAGCTGCTATTTGAAAATCAGTATCTGAGCAATAAGTTTTAAGGCAAAAAGATCACTAGAGATAGTGACTGCTTATATTGATAAAAGTTTTAATCCACCAGGAATATATAAGAATTCCTAAGTTTGTTTGCACCTAAAAACATGACCTTGATAGAAACAAAGCGAAAATTGACAAACATACAAAAATGGTAAATCCTTCAACATTATCACTGATACCTCAAGGAGCGTCGGCTGGCGAGAACAAGAGGGTAACATGATGTGCAAAGTCAATGCAGAGAAGACGAACACAGGATGAAGAGGGTCACAGGGCGGAAAGTGAGTGATACGGAAGCAATAGGTTGATGAGCTTGAAAGCCTTGATCAGTAAGTGTCTGGAGAGAATAATCCAGAGAAGAGGAGGGGGGTGAAGGAGGGAGGGAGACGGGGTGAGAGAGAGACTGAGAGACAAACAAGCATCAGGAACAAAAAGGGTGATGACACTATAGAGCTTGCAGACAGACTCTGCCTTTGGAATAAGAATTTGAGAAAATTTGAATAAAAATGACTAATTTCCAGGAAATTAAACAGCTTATCAAAACTGCCAGGAGAAGAAAATCAAAATTTTCCTGTAAGTGATAAAATTATTGAGTCATTCATACAAACCCTTCCCACAAAGAAAACTTCAGGCAGAGATTTTTCAGCGGAAGTTCTACCAAACTTTTAATGAAGAAAGAATTCCAAACTTACACAATATTTTTCAGACAAAAGAGGAAAAGAGAAATATTTCCCAATTGATTGTATAAGACTAGCGTTATTCGGATGCCAAAACCTGACAAGGATATTATTGACAAAAAGAAACTAGAAGGCAAACCTCAACTATAAACATGGATGCCAAAATCCTAAATGAAGTACCAGCAAACCGAGTTAATCATAAAAGAAGTTTGTTTATCACAAGGGTGAAAATGTATTTTAATATTAGAAAATCAATATAATTCCCCACATTAACAGAGAAAGGAGGAAAATCATAGGATCGTTTCAATACATACAGATGCTCCCCAGCTCCTTCTCTTTCCTTCCTCTCCCCGCGTGGGAGAGATGAGCTCCGTGGCCAGCATCTCCCCGTTTGTCTTTTCTCCTCTGTGCCAAGTTCTCTGCCTGAGACTAAGTGGAAAAGACAGCCTAAGCCTGATCGCTGGGCCTGGCTCCTTTTCATCAAGTAGGGGAGAGGCTGGGCTCTTTGGGAGTCAAAGCCTAGAGCCTGGGATGGAATCACAGTTTCCAAAAAAGCCTTGGGCAGTGGGTGGGCAGCTTGGCTTCTGCCCGATGCTAACAAACCTGTCCCTTCTAGCGGTTGTTGAAGGTTTCTTCTGTGTGTGGCCAGCTCCTGTGCAGTGGGCAGGGAACCCCAGAGAGAAGGAGCTGCCCAGGGCCTCACCAGTGATGTGGGGCTGGGGGTCTCACGAGGGAGCCCAGCTGCCAGTCATGACCTTCTAGGCTGGGCGGGGTCCAGCCCCACTGCATGTCTGGCCTCGCCTTCCTTTGCTGGATGCAGATCCGCCCCTCATTGTTCTCGGTTTGCACTCAGTTCTCAGAGGCCCCTGGGCTGTCTCTGACATTGTCTTCTCCTCCGGGGGGACAGTGCCACACTTCTGTGGGACAGTGTCACTTGCACCTCTGGGGGACAGTGCCACACCTTTGGGGGGACAGTGTCACTTACACCTCTGGGGGACAGAGTCACACCTCTGGGGGACAGTGTCACACCTCTGGGAGATAGTGTCACACCTCTGGGGGACAGTGCTACACCTCTGGGGGACAGAGTCACACCTCCGGGGGACAGTGTCACACCTTCGGGGGACAGTGACACACCTCTGGGGGACAGTGCCACTTACATCTCTGGAGGGCAGTGTCACACCTCTGGGGGACAGTATCACACCTCCGGGGGACAGTGCCACACCTGGGGACACTGCCACTTACACCTCTGGGGGACAGTGCTACACCTCTGGGGGACAGTGCAACTTACATCTCTGGAGGACAGTGTCACACCTCCAGGGGACAGTATCACACCTCCGGGGGACAGTATCACACCTCCGGGGGACAGTGTCACTTACACCTCTGGGGGACAGTGCCACACCTCTGGGGGACAGTGCCACACCTCTGGGGGACAGTGTCACACCTCTGGGGGATAGTGTCATACCTCTGGGGGACAGTGCTACACCTCTGGGGGACAGTGCCACTTACATCTCTGGAGGACAGTGTCACACCTCCGGGGGACAGTGCCACACCTGGGGACACTGCCACTTACACCTCTGGGGGACAGTGCCACACCTCTGGGGGACAGAGTCACACCTCCGGGGGACAGAATCACACCTCCAGGGGACAGTGCCACACCTCTGGGGGACAGTGCCACACCTTCGGGGGACAGTGCCACACCTCCGGGGGACAGTGCTGCTGATGCCCCCCTCCTCTCCTGCACTGTGTCTGCTGAGACAAGCCCCAGAATGGGCTATGTCCTCGGAGTCCTCCGTGTGGAGATTATTCTCTGACTCCCAGGGCTGGTAGTTTCTGCTTCCTGGCCTCTGTAAGTCCGCTCTGTTCTCTCTTTTGGCTTCTGCTCTTCCCATGGGAACTTCTCTGCCACCTGAAACCCCTTTCTTCAACTCCTGCTGGGACCCTTCGTCATCACAGCGCTGTCCTCCGCCTGGAATCTCACCTGTGCTCTCGGTCAGGCAAGCCGCCAGCGGCATGAGGGCAGGGAAGGGCCAGTTGTACTTGTCACTGTTCCCCCAGGGTTCGCATCGTGCCTGGCACACAATGAATTCTTACGGACTCACACCGAGCGGGGTGCTGGGACACCTTCCTTTTAGACTGTGACCTTCTCCAGGGAATGGGCTGTGATTCTCTCACGCTGTACCTGCCATGTAAACAGTGTCTGTGCTTTTATTTTGGTTGAGTCAATGCATGAAAGAATGACACAGATCATCCCAGTTCTCTTTTATATCCTGCCAGGACTGCCCCACTGGGGTCTCCCATTCATTCCTTTATTCACCCACAAATGTCTGGGAAGCCTCTGATAGATATCAGGCAAGGAACTGGGAGCCTGCACAGTGAGCGGGGCTGCCCGATGGCTGGGTGGCTTCACGCAGGCTGTGGCTTTCGGAGAAGTTTCACCGGCTTGCCGTGGCTAATAAAATGCACATAACAGTCTCGGAAGAGCCCTACGTCCCCACAATGTGCTCCATTTTAATCGAGTCAGTCTTCCAGTGCGTGCTTTAATACTGTTAGAAGCAAATCAAAATTAATGAGATTACCTCCTTTGAAATGTTATATATAATTAACCTCAAATTAAGGACAATATGCGTTTGAATTTGCCAATCAGTAACACCTTGTGATTGCCGAAATACACAGTGGCAAATAAGAGACATTGACACTAACCTGCCTATTGAAGTTGCGTGTAAAGTATCTCAAGGGAAACGGCTCTGAAGGTCCCCTTTTGGAGCCTCCAGCCAAGCGCAGGAAGAGAGTGGAGAAGTGTCCAGGCAAGGATGTACCCCAGTGACCAACGTCCCAGAGCCCCTTCCTGGGGCACCCAGTTCTGAGTGTGGTCCAGGACTCCCAGGCACCTCCTCCATTCCCAGAACATCCCTGCTTCCCGGCTACAGAGGCCAGAGGTTCGGCTGGGCATTAACACCCAGGTGGGCTGGCACCTTCCCATGCGTCCCCTGAGGTTCCTTCAAATCAGGCCGAAAGCCATGTAGCCTGAGTGGCTTGGGAAACCCCGGGCGTTTATGCTTCTCATTGGAAGGGGGTAGGACAACTTTCCACAACCACATTGGCCGGTTGTAAGTTCGTATCAGCTTCCTGCCTGGCAAAGCCGTGGAACGCTGGACCAGTGGTCAGCCAGCGGCAGGGATGGGGGTAAAGGGTGATCATGATGACAAAGCCTCCCCAAGTTTCATTAGTGAGGAAGGTTTTATAAGCTCTCCAAAGTTGCATTACTCAATTCTTACAGGAGCCTTCTAAGGCTGGTAAGATTAGTTTGTCTTTATTTTATAATTGAGGAAACTGAGGCCCAGAGAGTTGAGATGCTTTTCCCAGGGCTATGTCGTTATGAAGGGGCAGCGCCCAGATGCTTCACTAAGGCGAATGACCCCAGGGCCTCCTGGCCCCCACCCCTCTGGAGAAATTTCAGAATTAGTTTGTATTCATTTGGAAATTTTTGAAACTACAAGTAAGTGAAAAGAAAAGACATGCCACTCACAAGCACTCTATCTGGAAAGAGTCGTTTGATGGACGTAGGTCCAGATGTGTTAAAATTAGGATCTGGTTATGCAAGTCATTTTGCAACGTGTCCTTTCGTTTTCTTTCCATCTTCAATGACAATTAAATCAGATCCACATCATTCTTTTTTTGCTGTTTTTTGTTTTTGTTTGAGATGGAATTTTGCTCTTGTTGCCAAGGCTGGAGTGCAATGGTAAGATCTCAGCTCACTGCAACCTCTGCCTCCCAGGTTCAAGAGACTCCTGCCTCAGCCTCCCAAGTAGCTGAGATTACAGGTGCCTGCCACCATGCCCAGCTAATTTTTGTATTTTTAGTAGAGACGGGGTTTCACCATGTTGACTAGGTTGTTCTCGAATCCCTAACCTCAAGTGGTCCACCCGCCTCGGCCTCCCAAAGTGTTGGGATTACAGGCATGAGCCGCTGCGCCTGACCCCATATCATTCTTTAAGTGGCTAACTCAGACTTTTCAGCTGTCTCTTTTCATTTAATTTGTTCAATCAGTCTCTATATTTAATCAGTAAGATATTTAAACTTTTCCAGTTTGTATCAGGTATTATTTTGAAATACAAATTGCTTTTAAATTGTAAAATTATTGCTGATCATAGAAAAAATACCAATAGTGCAGAAGGGAGTATACAAAAAAAAAATCACCTTTCCCCTCACCCTGGTCTTTAGATGTAACAACAGCTAATAGTACCTTGCTAGAAAGTTTTCATGCATTCACAGGCATCTGTATCTAATCTATAGCTATATCTGTGTATGTCTATGTCTCATCTATATCCATATCTATATTTAACTTGTATCTATATATCTAATATATATCTGCATCATATCTAATCTATACCTGTATCTATAGTCTATATCTAATCTATATCTATATCTATATGCAGATGTATATCTGTATTTAATCTATATCTATAACTAATCTATAGCAATATCTAATCTCTACCCATACCTATAGCTAATCTAATCTATATCTATATTATTTTTATCTGTATAATTCAAGAAAGTCCATTTCTTGAAGTGTATCAGTCTGTTCCCTCATTGCTATAAATAAATATCTGAGACTGGGTAGTTTATAAAGAAAAGGGGTTTGATTGGCTCATGGTTCTGCAGGCTCTACCGGAAGCAGAGCAGCATCAGCTTCTGGGGAGGCCTCAGGGAACTTCCAATCATGGCAGAAGGTGAAGGGGAAGCAGGCCCATGTTACGTGGCAGGAGCAGGAGGAGAGGAGCAATACATTTCTTGTATGTATATATGTATGTATGTATGTATGTAATCTATGTATCTATTTATCTATTATGTATCTATTATCTATTAATATCTATGATCTATCTATCTATCTCTGTATCAATCATCTATCTATGTATCACTAGTTATCCTTTTCACAGAAAAGGAGTCATTTTGTACATATCATTCACTTTGTTCATTTCACTTCATGTGCCCTACACATCTTCCGATATCAGAACATGTAGATCTGTCTCATTATTTTTACGTTTTGTATTCTGGAAATTTCCAAGCATATATAAAAGTAAAAGTGTGGGATAATTAAACTCCATGTAGCCATCTTCCAGCTTCCACTATTATCTTTGCTCTTCTTCCCTTCATGTCATTCTGGGAGGACTTGGCAAAGCAAATTCATACCTGAAACATTTAGCAATAATTCCTTAATGTAAAATATTCTGTGTTCAAGTTTCTCTGTTTGTATTATTATTGTTTTACTCTTTCTTTGACTCATGGGTGTCTCTTAATTTATTTTAATCTAGGTGTTTTTCCGTCCTCTTTTCTTTTTCTTATATTTTTATCTGTTTCTTGTCCTAGAGATTTTTCTGTGTTTTGAATTGTGCTGATTTCTTTCCTATGTGGACTTAACTATGTTCTTAGGACATAGTGTATTTAAATATTTGGGAATAATTTGTAGATTGATGCCCCTTTACCTTCAAATACTTGAGTGGGTATTTCCTAAAAGCAACAACATTCTGTTTCATAACTATAAGTATAAGAGAGTTAGCAGTGAAACATTGTTTTCTTTTTTGCAGACGTTCAGATTTCACAAATATCGAAACAAGTGTCTCTATAGCTAAAGCAAGTCCAGCCATGTTTGCATCTCACAGTCTCCTCTAATCTGGAAAAGTATGTCAGACTATGTTTGTCTTTCATGACGCTGACTTTTTAATTAGAATTTTGTAGAGTGCCTCTCTTTTAAAATTGATTTGATGTTTCCTCAGTATTCAATTCGGATTATGCAGTTTTGGCAGAGATGCCCAAAAGTAATGCTGTGTTCTTCTCCGTGCCTCATGGGAGGAGGCACACGGTGTCGACTTGCCCCATCGTGAAACTGCTGCTGATCACTCGGGGAAGGGGGTGTCTTCTAGGTTTCCGCACTGTAAAGCTCCAATTTCCCCTCTGTAACTATCAAGTATCACGTGAAGGGGGTCATTTCAGTTTATGGAAAAGTGCTGTCATTCCTCAAACTTTCCGCCATTAGTTTTAGCATCCTTTGATGACTCTTGCCTGAATCAATTATTATTATAATGGTTACCAAATGGTGATTTTCTAATTCCATACATAGTCCTACATTTATCAGTTGACTTTCTACTGTTTGGAGCCTTCTCGTGCATGTATGAGTGTGTATGCATGTGTCTGTATGTGTGTATGTGTGTATGCATGTGTGCGTATCCTTTACTGTGAAAAGGGTAACTAGCGATACATAGATGATTGATAGACAGATAGATAGATGATAGATATTGATAGATAGTAGATACATAATAGATGATACAGAGCACCAGTCGGGGCACCTGGCTGTCCCGTGTCGCAAATGCTTCATGTCCTAGGGTCCCTGGGGCCCGGGGTTTGCTCCCATTTGGGGTCTGGGCCTCGCAGGTAGGGTCCCAAAGAGGCATGTATGTATGCATGTGATATGCTTATGTATGTGTGTATGTATATATGTGTGTGGATGTGTGTGTATGGATGTGTGTATGTATATATATGTGTACACATGTATGTGTGTGTATGTATGTGTGTGCATGCATGTGCATGTGCATATGGATGTGTGTATGGATCTGTGTATAGATGTGTGTATGTATATATGTATGTGTGTATGTATCTGTGTGTATGTATATATGTGTGTATGTGTGTGTATGGATGTGTGTATGTATGCCTTTTTTGTATATGTGTACATACGCCCGTACATGTATGTGTGTGTAGTGTATATGTGTTTGTATGTGTGTGCATGTTTGTATGTGTATATGTATGTGGGTGTATGTGTGAGTGTGTATGTATGTATGTATGTGTATGTGTGTGTATGGCTGTGTGTATGGATGCCTTCATATACATGTGTGTGTATGCCTGTATATGTTTGTGTGTATGTGTGCATATGTGTGTATATGTGTGTATGTATGTATGTTTGTATGTGTGAAGTATGTGTATGAGTGTGTATGTATGTTTGTATGTGTTTTTATGTGTGTGTTCATGTGTGTATGTATGTTTGTATGGGTGTATGTATGAGTGTGTATGTATGTATGTATTTATGTATCCATCCATCCATTTACATGCTCACTCACCCATTTAGTATGGACTTGAATTGCTGCTTTCAATGAGCTATAATCCTTTAATCCTTTACTATCATGAAGTTAATGCTCAAATCATTCCAAATTTGGCCAGTGGAGCTTTTTAAGAGGCACCTGTGCCCTTGGGACATATCCCCATTGTTCTTTGCTCTTCCCCTTGCCCTTGCAAGACATCTTGGGCTCAACGCGTACTTCCTGTGTACCAAACACTTCCCTGAGCCTCCCTGGTCCCTTCTAGTGGAAAACAGTCTCTGAGGCTCCCTTGTAGATGCTAGGCTGCTCCTTGCTGATCATTGATCCTGTAGCTTTTCAGTTGAAGATCTGGGATCTGTGTGTTTCTCAAAGAAAATGCATAATACCAAGTATTTGTACTGATATTTCCAATTCAAATTTAGGTCACGAGATTTTATTTGACATCTTTTCCTTTATATTTGATCTCTTTTCTTTCATGCTAAATTTATTGGTTCCTAATAATACCAACACAGTTACTACTTTGCTTTATCTAATGGGTCAAAACTATTTCAAAATAGCAAGAACCGTGTGTCATTATTAGCAATATGATTTCTAAAACGGTTAAGATTTGTTTCACCATTTTTGTGTTTAGGATACATTTAATTAGGGAAATTTGAACACTGGTTACTTAATCATCTTAAGGATTACTGTTCGATGTTTTAGGTGTAATAAGTACTATGTCTTTGCAAGATGGAAGAGGGGAGCCATGTTTTACATAATTTGAAACATGAAATAATTTTTCCCTTTGTGGTTGAGCACCAGCTTCTACACAGCTACATTCTTTGTTTCATTTTGCTTTGATTTGGGAGGAATTGCTTTTTACTTGGCTTTACTGGTTGTAAAGTATGCAAAAAAAAAAAAATCGGTTATAAAGTAGGTAAAGTATGTAAAAATCTCTGCCTTCTTCTCCGTGACAGCTGCGTGTTGTTCTGCTCTGTGTATGCACCAGAATTTTACTGCTAATCTGTCCACAAATGATGGGTGGCCATCAAGGTGCCTTGAGTATCTCCAGTTTTATTTATATCTTGAACAATACGGCATTGATTACATCTGCCCACTTATGAACATAAGCATTTAAGAGAATAATATTGTTGTTAAAGACATAAGAAAGTCTTTCTAAAGGAAGTGATATTTCACCAAAATATTGTAGGGTTCAAGTGGGTTGAAATTAGCCTAGTGAATAAAATGGCAAAGAGCCTTTCTGGGGGAGGGAAGTGTGTGAAGACTTCAGAGGCACACTCCCGAGGTAGGGCTTGTGGGGAGCTGCCAATAATTGGGTTTGCTGGTGTTCGGGGGTGGGGGAGTGGTGGGAACTGAGGCTGGAGGAGCTGGCGAAGTGGACGGCGGCCTGTTTAGTGGAGCCAGACACCAAGCTGAGCATCCAGAGAGTTTTCATTTGGCCGAGGGGTGGGAGATGGGGGTGTTGAAGATTTCCTGCGGGGCGATGAGGTCACTGCCTTTAGTTAGATCACTCTGGTGATATCATGAAAAGGCCTGAAGAGGCCCGAGGTTGGGGGCTGGAGAGCCACACAGGAGGCTGCTGTTGGAATTATTCAGTGAGAGATAAAGAGGGTCTACCCAAGGCCAGGAGTGGCTGGGAAGGTGGTGGGGATGGGGGAGAGAGAGAATGAGAGAAAGTACCAAAGTCGACATGAGCCAAGCATGAGATCTCCAGACCTGAGCATGGATTAGATGCGGGTTGAGGTAGAGAGAAGTAGAGGAGTGGCTGGGACTGCCCCTTGATTTTTGTCTCAGGGTGTGGACAACTCTGGTATCCTCTACCTCAGGGGTCCCCAGCCCCTAGGCCATGAACTGATACCAGTCTATGGCCTGTTAGGAACCAGGCTGCACAGCAGGAGGTGAGCAGCTAGTGAGTGAACGAGTGAAGAAGCTTCATCCCTACTTCCAGCCGCTCCCCATCACTCACGTTACCGCCTGAGCTCCACCTCCCGTCAGATCAGGGATGGCACTGGATTCTCATCAGAAGACGAATCCTATTGTGAACTGTGCAGGCGAGGGATCTGGGTTGCATGCCCCTTATGAGAATCTAATGTCAGATGATCTGTCACCATCTCCCATCACCCCCAGACGGGACCATCTAGTTGCAGGAAAACAAACTCAGGCTCCTACTGATCTACATGATGATGAGTTGCATAATTATTTCATGATGTATTACAATGTGATAATAATAGAAATAAAGTGCACTATAAATGTAATGTGCTTGAATCATCCTGAAACCATTCCCCACCCCCTGTGGAAAAAATTGTCTTCCATGAAACTGGTCCCTGGTGCCAAAAAGGTTGGGGCACCACCACTCTACCTGGTATGAAAAGCAGGAGGGAGATCTTGGGGGCAGGACGACTGGCCGGGTCCTCAGTGCATTGATGCCTGGCCATGGTGGGATTCTCTGTAAGGATGGAGGATCAGGCCTTCCGGAGACACACAGCTTTAACAAACACACACGTACACCAGGGCCCTCTTGCTCAGCCTTCCCACTCTGAGCAGCATGGCTCACTTGCCCAGCCCAGCAGACTGGCCACCTCTGCTCCTTGATTCATCCTCCAGGCAGAAAATAAGACCCTTAGCAGCCCCAGAGAAATGACCTCAATTCTCTCTGGGCCCCAAAGCCGAGAATCAGGGAGAGGTTCCGATTGGCCCAGCGTGGATACAGTGACCACTCCTGAACCAGTGAGTGACATGTTGTCCAAAACAGCTGCAATCGTGTGGGTAGGGGAGTGTCCATCAAAAGCACGGGGCAGGGCAGACGGAATCACACCTCACCACTGCAGCGGGGGCTCCAGGCCTAGGGAGGTCAGTGTGGTTGTGGGGATCCTCTGCCTGAGTTGGGGAGGGAGCTGGAGGAGCAGAGCATTGGTTGGAAGGAGGGTGACATGCTATTTGTACGATCATCTGAAAGGAAATATGGGCCTTCAAGGGTTGAAAAAAGTGCCCTACTGTCTTAGTCTTTTAGGGCCCCGCAGTAAAGCACTACAGCCCGGGCTCAAACAACAGACATTAATTTCCTTGCAGCCCTGGAGGCTGGAAGTCCACAGTCGTGGTGTCGGCAGGGCTGGTTCCTTCTGAGGCCTCTCTCCTTGCTGTGCAGCTGCTGTCTTCTCCCTGTGTCCTCTCCTGGCCTTTCCACTGTGTGTGTATGTGCCATCATCCCTTCCTATGAGGACAGCCATCACCTTGGAGCAGGGCCCCCCTTGTGACCTCATTTAAACTTACTCACCTCTCCAAAGGCCCTCCTCCCAAACACAGTCATATTCCCAGGTACTGGCAGTCAGGACTTCAACATATGACTTTTTGGGTGTCACACTTCAGCCCATAGCACCTACAACGGGCATCTCATCCAAACACATGTGTGTGTTTCTGGGATCTCACAGCAGCTGTCCGTGCATGTGAATTTCCATCGGGGCACTGGTGAACGTTGGGAAGCCTGAGATGAGTCCCGTGGGTGCATTTTCTGAGGACTGGAAAAGACAATGAATGATGACACCTGTTTCTGGGATTTTCCAGAAATGTGGCCTCAAATAGGAAGGGTGCACATGAGGGTCCTGGGAGGGGCAGTGTTTAGAATAGGGAAGAAGCTGAAGGTTTAAGAGACTGAGAAGCAGGGTCAACGGAAGCAGCAGGGTCCTGAGGGGGCAAGGGAGAGGGTTTGGCTGGATGAGCAGGTGGGCACCCCTTCCCCTGAGCCCAGAGGTGAAGGAGTTGGGTGTGGAGAGGACACATTTAGGGAGGAGCCAAGGAATGGCAAGGATTCATGCTTGAAGCCAGGTATGCAGGGGCCTCGGGAAAAGCAGAGAAGTTCACAGAAACTGGGCTGGTCATAGCTGGTGGTGAAAGGGAAGAGAGGCCCCCAGGGCTTCTGCCTGAAAGGAGCCAGGGTGTCTGCAGGTCTATTGTGCTGGGTCTCTGGGGTGCCCCCATACCCCCAAAGCAGCCTAGGGAAGCAGGGAGGCACTACCTAGCATGTGCCTTGTGGGTGGTCCACGCTCTCTATCCTGATGAGCCCGTGGATCTGAACTGGGCCAGAGGAGTGAGTAGGGTTCTCTGTTGATGCAGGCTTTTGAGACTGCAAAGCACAGAAAGCTGGCAGTACCCAGGTGTCTGCCATGGGGCCAGTGTCTTTGCTTCCTTGCAGAGGTGGTGGCCATGGCTGGGTTGGGACACGAGGGTGGTAGTGGCCTTGGGGGCCCTGGAGCCATGATAGTGAGTACTAGAAAAGTCTCTGTGTGGCCTGCAGGTCCACCAGCACTGGTGGTGCCACCTGTGAATGTGACCCTGTTTGGGGACGGGGCAGTCCATGTGTTGCTTCTGAGGGCCCCCACTCTAGTGAGCAGAGGAGGTGAGGACTGGACACCACCAGAGGTCGGGAGTGAGCTGGGTGCATGTGGAAATGCCCAGGTGTGACTTCCTGGTCAGGAGTGAGCTGGGTGCGTGTGGAAATGCCCAGGGTGTGACTTCCTGGTCGGGAGTGAGCTGGGTGTGTGTGGAAATGCCCAGGTGTGACTTCCTCATTGTCTGGGAAGACCCAGGAGGCAGATCCTGTTCAGCCTGCAGAGTCCCCACTGCCCACCGGAGAGGAAGGGTGCCAACCTGCACTGGGTCCCTACCTGGGGATTCAACCAATGGAAGGACGAGGACCCTGTGTGTTTGTTGACATCTCCTTCCTCTCCCAGAGCCTGGCCTGACTTTACCGCCCAATTTGTGATCTTGGGATTATGTGTAGCGGGTGACGGAGCAGAGGAGGGAAGGGGATGCCCCTGGGAGCTCAGGAGCCAGAGAAGCCTGGTGACTGGACATTGCCAAGGACTCTGTTCAGGTGGTGTGATGGTTAATACTGAGTGTCAACTTGATTGGATTGAAGGATGCTAAGTATTGTTCCTGGGTGTGTCTGTGAGGGTGTTTCCAAAGGAGATTAACATTTGAAATGTCCGTGGACTGGGAAACGCAGATCCACCCTTAATCAGGGCAGGCACCATCTAATCAGCTGCCAGTGTGACCAAAACAAAAAGCAGACAGAAGAACGTGAAAAGACTAGAGTGGCTTAGCCTCTGAGCCTACATCTTTCTCCTGTGCTGTTGCTTCCTGCCCTCGAACATCAAACTCCAAGTTCTTCAGCTTTGGGACTGGGACTGGCTTCCTTGTTCCTCAGCTTGCAGATGGCCTATTGTAGGATCTTGTGATAGTGTGAGTTAACACTTCTTAATAAACACACACACACACACACACACACACACACATATATGTATGTATCCTATAAGTTCTGTCTATATATCCTATTAGTTCTGTCTATATATCCTGTTAGTTCTGTCCCTCTAGAGAGCCCTGACTAATTGACTAATACAGGGGGCCTTAGGGGTTTCCACAGCAGCAATCACCACCTGCATTATGGGAACTGTGGATTAATGTGTTTATGTGTGTGCTCTCATGTGTGCGTGTGTGTGTATGGTAGGTGTCTAAAGACCCATGGCAAAGCTAAATGGTCACTTTTTAAAATAAGAACTATATTATTTTACCAGATGTAGTATTGCAAGCCATGTGTTCTCGAACAGATTAGCACTGTAAAGAGTTTTTATGAGGTAGGCATCATCTATTATATTTAAACGATTGCTTTTAAAGATTTGATACCAAATTTCTTTATTTATTGTTTGTACTAGATTAAGGAGAGGGTGTACCATCCTGTTTAGATAATAGGCTTCTGGGTCAGTTTTGCCAAACGTATGCTGAGTGAATTACGGGTACACCTCCCAATTAACTTAAATGTTGAATTAGTATTTCCATCTCTACAGTAATTTACCTAATGGCAGGTACCACTTGTCTCGTCTTCCATATGACCCTTGAGATGGTACAAGAGTTATGTCATCTGCATCCTGTGGATGAAAAACCGGCACTTGGGGGCTTGAGGTGTCACTGGTGGGAGGCAGAGGCAGGCCAGATACAAAGCTAGGTGAGCAGGCACACACACTTGGTCTCTACCAAAGGTATATAATGTTTCGAGCAATGGTTTATTATGATTTAGGAGGCAGAGAATTGCTTAGCATATGGTCAATAGAAGCTATTTGCTGCTTTCATAAACCATTTTTCGTATCATTAATTTTTTGTATATGTTTCATTAATTTTCAAGGTAATCCATATTCCCCTTTCCTGTGAAATATATCATTCCAGGCTTGGATGTCTTCTCCATGTAATGCTAAGCCACCTATTGTTTTTGGTCTGTGTAGTTGTCCAGGGAATTACAGACACCATAAAACATATGCAAACTGAAGAGTGGTGACAAAAAAAAGTCATCGGCCCCTGCATTGTATATTTGTTCACTGCACACTTGCTAAGCTCCTACTATGCACCAGGCTCTGAGAGGGGCACTGGGTGTGTGGGGAAGAATGGGATGCAGTCTCACCCTGGTGAGCTTGGACTAGCTTCCTTGTTCCTCAGCTTGCAGATGGCCTATTGTGGGATCTTGTGATCATGTGAGTTAATACTTCTTAATAAACTCCCATATATATATATACACACACACACACATATACATACATACAAATATATACACATACATATGTGTATGGGGAGAAGACGGATACATCAACTGCAATTCACCCTAAGTTCCACAGCAGAGGTGTTCTGGAACCCACAGGAGGGGGCACCCAGGAAATGGGTACAATTGCCCATTTATTTCCTGTGAGGGGAGAGGGACCATCCATCCCGGCAGGGAGCAGAGACATGAAAACCCAGCCAAGCAGGGCTTTTCTCACTGAGAGCAGCAGGATGTCAGGGATAGGGGAAAGGAGAAGTAACCCAGGGTGCATAAGGCGGGAACTGACATGGAGGATAGGAGGAGAAGTTGAAGGAAAAGGAAAGGCTTCATGGGTAGTTGAGGACACAGCTGGCATTCAGTGTGTTACTCCCCCGGTCAGGCATCTCCTCCCCTCTGGCTCTCTGCCCCCTCCTGGGTTCCATTTCTATGTGATCTCTCAATCTGTGACTCCAACCACAACCTGAAGGGTTGGGTCTGGTCCTCTCGTCAGGTTCCCTCCCTGTGAACAGCGGGGTCTAAGTTGAATTTATAAGCACAGCATTCCCTCCATCTGGGGGCACCAGTGGTTCCCCCATGCAACTAAGGCTGAAGTTCAAGCTCCTCCCCAGGGCAGATATCAATCATTTCTCTCACCTCATCCATCACCTGCCCTTGCAGCCTCAGCACTGCGACCACTTGGCTGCCCTGAACATGCCGTCACATTCGTGCACCTGCGCCTCCTTCAGCTCACTCGGCATCGACTGCAGGCCAGGCTGCACTGTAGGTATGGGGGATGCAGAAGTGAATAACAAAGACTCCCGTCTTCATCCAGCCTACATCCTGGTGCTGGTGGTGGGGGTAGACAGTGTGCAAGGAGAGTAAGTAAGTTATGAAGTGTTTCATTGAACAATGAATTCTATGGGGAACAATCAAGTGTACGGGGTTGTGCTCTGGGTGTGGGAGACACTTTTAAAGAGGGTGTCAGGGAGGCTCTCGAGAGGGGCTGGTGCAGAGCACAGGCTCAAAGAAAGTGGCTGACAGGAGGACCAAGGGCTGCCTTCGGAGGGTACTCCAGTCGTGCAGAGCAACAACTGCAAAGACCCCAAGTGGCCAGCTGGACTCCACCGCCTGCACAGTGCAACTGAGAAGCATCGAGGAGGAGGGGTTCCGAGAGCACTGGGGAGCCCGCAGAAGTCAGTGCCCAGCCAGGCCAGCAGCAAGGGGTGGACTGCGATGCCTGTGGGGTGTGAGAGGCCAGCCGTCTCGGGGCCTCATTCAGCCTGGATTTTTTTTTCTCTTTTTTTCTTTTTTTTATGTAGGGGCTGGTCTTGCTATGTTGCCCAGCCTGGTCTGGAACTCCGGACCTCAAGCGATCCTCCTGCCTCAGCCTCCTGAGTAGCTGGGGTTGCAGGTGCACACCAGCATGCCTGGCTCTGGCCTGGATTTTAAACGCATGCTTGGGCTTCCATTCTGAGAATGGGCTGTGGGAAGAGGTGAGGGCGGGGCCAGTCGGGAAGACCAGCTGGAAGCTGTGCAGTAACCCAGGGCAGAGAACACTGGCCCAGATTCCTCACGTGTTTTGGAAATAGAGGCTGCAGAGTTTGTGGACAGATCGCCCATCAAGAATTTCAGTCTGGAGAATGAGAACAGTGGAGTCGCCATTTCCTGAGACTGGGAAGAGCGTGAGGGGCTCAGGTTCAGGGGGCGGAGACTTGGAACTGGATCTGGGGCGTGTGCCTGTGGGACAGCCCCTCGATGTTAGGTAGGGAGTGGATGCATGGGTCTCACGGTCAGGAGGGACACCTGGGCGTGGTTAGCACTGTGGCCTTTACAGCCATGTGGCTGGTGAAGCCTCGGGGGGGAGCAAGTTTGCACAGAGAAGAGGCCAGGTGTATGGGGCTGTCCATGGTCCCAGGGGGAGCTGGGGAGGAGGCAAACACGGACGAGGAGCAGTCTACAAGGATGGAGAGAGCCAGGACAGAGCAGAGGCCTGGGAGCCAGGTGAGGACTTCCGCAAGGTGGACGATGGAGTCAGTGTCAAAACGCTGCCGAGGATGAAGCGCGGTGGGGGCTGAGGACAGGCACCGGATTGGACACGGTGGTCATGGGTCATTTGACAAGAGCTGTTTGGGGAGGTGTTGGGGGCCAAGTCCTGGCTGGAGAGGGGTCAGGAGGGAGCAGGACGAGAAGAGCTAGAGGAGAAAGTGGAGGCAGGTGCAGGGGCCATTCCTCCTGCCTGGGTGGCCTTTTCCTTTCACTCATTCAGCTCAATCCACGCTGCCTATCAGGACTCGGCTGCACTCGGTGGGCAAAGACACTTTGACCTCCTCCCTGCCCCCCAGGTCTACTTCATGGTGCAAGCGCTGCCGTGTTCTCAGGATGAGAGACGGACTCTGCCTCCCTCCAGCAGGTGGGTGGGCTGCTTGGGGCAGGCCTCGTTTCCTCCTTGAAGCCCCAGTGTCTGGCCTGGCAGTTGATCCCAGTACATCCCCAGCAGATGTTGGTGGAAGCCAGAACGATGCACCGAGGTGGACTGCAGGGTGGGTCCAGGTTCCTGACTTGGAGAAGGGGAGGGAGAGGGGTGCGTGGGGAGGGTTGTGTGCATCTCTGCACATGCAGAGAATAAAGGGGGCCAGCACGCCGTGGATCAAGTGGGAAAGGGGGTGACCCAGAGGCTGCCTTCATAGTGAGGGTGAGAAATACCCAAACACTCAAACTGCCCAGAAAGGCGACATCTGTCTAGGAAAAGGGACTCCGGAAGGGTTGGACAACCTATTTGGAAGACAAACCTCACTTTCCCAAAATGCAGCCTGAGGCCAGCTGCAGTTTGTCTTCACCCACAGTTGCTGCTTTCAGCGGGAGGAAGCAATGAATCCTGAAGTCGGTGGGCGGGTGTGCACTCAGCGACTGAGGGGAAACAGACGGTTTTCAATTGTTTATTTGACAAATACGACTAAGTATTCAATAAGTTATCTTTCAAATTATCCTGTCAAAATAATCATGACACAGGATAATGTAACGGCTCTTAGGAGGAAAGGAGGGGTGTTTGCACGAAGCAGCTGCAGCCGGTCCCTGGGGGGCTGCTGATGGATGAGGCAACGGCTGGAAAAGGGAGGGAGTGGAGGCCGCCATGGGTGTGAGCACGCATGTCCAGATGAGCACACCCACCGCTCTGCTCATCCTCTGCACCCAGACACAGGAAGCAGAGGTCACGCACGCTGCCTGTCTGCCGTGTGGACTTCTGTGCCGGGAGAGCACAGAAACCAACCACACTACATATCCTGTCCAAGCTGGAATCATGGGTAGAAACAAATATTGCAGGGCACTTTGCCTCAGGGCGCTCCAAATAGTGAGTGTGGGCATCCACATTGATTAGCTTCATTACAGTGGGATGACCTCAACCCGGAGCTGACCAGCTAAATTCAAATCTACCAGCATTTTGAAAGCTGGGATCGTCCACTGGAGCCTGTGTTGAGTGCTGAGGGGTCAGGGTAGAAGAGAAGTTGAAATGTTTATAACGAGCATGAAATTCGAAGTCAGAGCGCTGTTTGCATCTTCTATGGCATTTTGCCTCCTAATTTGTGGAATGGAGAAAATACCGCCTGCTTTATATCTGTGTCTGTAGCCATGGAGAAAGTGAGGGAGCCTGCTGTGGCTGCAGAGAATTAATGATTTTATCTGTGTAGAGTTTCCTCTCCTCTGCTGTCTTTCGTGGGTCAGTTCCAAATGCTCATCTTGGAAGACAAATCAGCTTATTAGATTTAATGTTCAAAAGGAGTGTGACAACATAGGAGTATCCAACCTGTAAGATGCCAAAGCCACATTTCTGATGGGCCAATTTCCTGGCCCCAAGTGACCCTCCTTTATCCCCATGCACCCAGTGCCTTCTCAGAATGCTGCCAGAGACGGGAAGAGAGGCCAGGTTTCTGTGGATGAAGCACCCCCAGACAGAGAGATACTGGTGAGGCCCAGTTGTCTGAACGCATAGGCTCCTGGGATTTTGTCGTTGGCTGGGTCATGGTCAATGAAAGAAGCAGGGTGGGTCCCCTGTTGGCTGTCAAAGGAGTCAGACCATAGATGTGTTTCCCTTTGGGGACTTTGTCCAGGAGCTGTGGTAGGAGAGGCTTGAAGAGGTAGGAGAGGGTGTGGCCAAGTGAGCAAGCAGAAGGGGTGTGACTCTGGGTTGATGCTGAACGGTGATGGTTTTCCGAAGGTGAGACATCACGGGGTTGGGAATGGGTAGGTGCTTGATGAGTGAATGCCGGCTGCTGCATTCATCAGCGTATTAGGGAAGATCTCCTGGGGGCTATGCCCTGGGATAGAGTCTGAGAATTCAGTAAGGAACAACCTGCCCCTCCACCACGCTTGTCCAGAAGAAGGGTACAGATCCATGGCAGGAAAGACAAAGGTAATTAATGCTAAATGGAGGTTGGCCCCAGAGTCCAGGAAACTTCCAGAACAATGGTGTCTGGGCTGTCTTAATTAGTGACAAGGCGCTCCTGCGATGAGGGGAAACGTGCTCGTTTACACGGAAGCCCAGCTCGTGCGTTTCTACCCAAAGGGGGTCGTATACGCAGGAGATCCTACAGAACGCACGGCTTCACAAGTTGCTTTTTGCTCCTCACCAGAGGCCTCTGAGATGTTTCCCTGTCATTAGGTCCATCTGGTGGTGCCCAGAGCTGGCTCACATGGGCTGCTGAGAGCTTGTTGTTAAGGTTTCAGGAACTGTGTGAGCTGATGGGCATCAGGCTGCTATCCTGAGGTCTGTCATGGTGGAGAGGCTGTATTTACACAACAGAAACCACCAAACACTGCAAGTCACCTGCCCACCTTCTCAGGAGAGCCTGTCGTCACAATTCACAGCACGTCACCATGCTGATCCCATTCATTTTGCCAGCTGTGGAGGAGTCATCGTGCCATGGGGTGGACCGCCTGTGCCTACTCCTCTCTTAAGAGGCATTTCAATTACTCCCGGGGTCTGGCTACTCCATGGATGTCAGTGGATTTGTAAATGTTAGAGTATGTGTGACGTTTTCTGTAGACCAGATACACGGAGTTGGTGTGGCTTGAAAATTAAGTGATAGAGAAGAGTTTGCAGAAAGTGTGCTCTGCTCAGGGATATGTTACCACTCAACGTGCTGGGGAGAACACAGATCCACGGGAGCAGGGGTGCGGCTGGAGATTCACAGAGCGACCACACCATCAGGAAGAACGTGGTCTTTATGCGGCACAGGTTGGGGGGCAGCTAATTATGAGTTTCACAAAAATAACAATTATTATTAGCAATAATTATTATGATTAATCCTAACATTTATTGGTGACTGTCCTATGCCAGTCACCGTTCTAAGTAGTTTTACACATATTCACTGACCTAACCGTCAACATGCCTATGAGAGAGACACTATTATTAGTCTTCCTTTTACAGATGAGGAAACTGGGGCCCGGAGAGGTTAGAGAAACTGCCTAGGCCATACAGCTTGTAGGGGTAGACCCAGGAAGTCTGCACTTTATGACATCCATTGATATTTTAGAAACGACGTTCTGATTGCAGTGTGGGCAATGACTAAAGGTGGTCATAAGTGAAGGCTTCAATAGTCCAGGTAAGAGACAGTGAGCCTGGCTCAGGTCCCCTGAATCTGCGGCTCCTGTCCACACTCCTTTTAGCGCACCAGGCTGTCCCTTTGCCCAGTGCTCTCGGGCCCCTTGCTCTGGGTGACAGAGCGAGACTCTGTCTAAAAAAAAAAAAAAAAAAAAAATCTGAAACTGGGTAGTTTATAAAGAAAAGGGTTTCGATTGACTCATGATTCTGTAGGCTGTACAGGAGGCAGAGCGGCATCAGCTTCTGGGGCGGCCTCAGGGAACTTCCAATCATGGCAGAAGGCGAGGGGGAAGCAGGCTCGTCTTACGTGGCTGGAGCAGGAGGAGAGGGTGAGGGGAGGCATCATACACTTTTAAACAGCTCAGGAAAATCCCATGTAGTTGTGCTTTGGGACCAACCCAGGCATCTGCCCTCTGCAAAGTGTTTTCTGAGCCCTGATCATAGTGATCTGTGTATTCCGCTGTTTTCGTTCAGTGCCATCCTGGGCTGTTGTCGACCCGGCCACTGGTTTTCTCCGGACCTTGTGGCCTATGGCTGTGAGCCTGGCAGCCCCTGACGCTCGGGTGTGCGTCTCACTCTCCCCTGAGTGGCTCTCAGCGCCCGCGTGGGGATTCAGTGCGGCTGAGTTGCATTTTCTGCTGCTCGGGATAAACACGCGAGGCGTAGGCTGTGACGGAGGCCTGGCAAGCTTGGGCCAACACAAATTCCATTTTCCAGATCATAGATATTCTTAATGCAAATTCACACAAGTCATCAGTAATATCCACGGGGATGAGGCCTTCCATCAAAAGCACATCACAAAAATAAATAATGTGACAGAAGCCACATCAAGAAATTACTTCACTCGCCATGAAGTGCTGCTTGCTTCAGGGTGAACACGCAACAGCTGTCTGATGCCACACAGCCGTCGACAGATGACTCTGAAAAACAAGCGGCTCTGGGGCGAGGCGGAAGGCTGGATCAGGGGAGAACATTCCGGAAAGCCAGAGGCTCAGTTCAGTTCTGGCCCAGGAATGGCGATGCCAGTCGCGCCCCCGGTTAAGGCATTTTTAAAATTGGTGACGCAGAGAGCACATATGGGTGAGAGAAGCCTGACCCACACCCCAGTGAGACAATCACTCCTTGGGCCTGGTGAAAGTTGTTAGAATCAAAATGGAGTCACTTGTGTTAAAAAAACAAAATTAAAAAAGAACTCTGACAAACAGGGCCAAGGAAGGCCACGAAGACAGGGTTCTCCAGCCAGACAACAAAATCTATCACAGAAGACACTGCAACAACCACAACTTTATCTAAAGGCCATCACAACCTTACACAAAAAATACTTGTGTGAGGACATCTGTCCAGCAGGTGCCTGTCCGACCTTGGACTGGTGCCACCGTTGTTACTGATTCTCAGAGATGAGGGCATCAGTCTGTTCTCACACTGCTATAAAGAAATATCTGAAGCCGGGCACAGTGGCTCACACTTGTAATTCCAGCACTTTGGGAGGCCACGGTGGGTGGATCACCTGAGGTAAGGAGTTCAAGACCAGCCTGGCCAACATGGCAAAACCCCGTCTCCACTAAAAATACAAAACTTAGCCGGGTGTGGTGGCGGGCACCTGTGATCCCAGCTACTTGGGAGGCTGAGGCAGGAGAATCGCTTGAACCTGGGAGGCGGAGGTTGCAGTGAGCCGAGATCGTGCCATTGCACTTCAGCCTGGGTGACAGAGCGAGACTCTGTCTCAAAAAAAAAAAAAAAAAAGTCTGAGACTGGGTAGTTTATAAAGAAAAGGGTTTTGATGGACTCATGATTCTGCAGGCTGTACAGGAAGCAGAGCGGCATCAGCTTCCTGGGAGGCCTCAGGAAACTTCCAGTCATGGTGGAAGGTGAGGGGGAAGCAGGCTCGTCTTGCGTGGCTGGAGCAGGAGGAGAGGGTGAGGGGAGGCGTCACGCACTTTTAAACAGCCAGACCTCGTGAGAATTCACTCGTTGTCATGAGAACAGCACCGAGGGGATGGTGCTAAACCATTCATGGAAAACCCAGCCCCATGATCCAGTCACTCCCTCCAGGCCCCGCTCCCAATGCTGGGGATTCCAATTAATTCAACACGAGGTTTGATGGCGACGCAGAGCTAAACCACATCACCAAGGACAACGATCTCAAAACAATTACAAAACCCTCATTTTCCTTGAAAAACCTTTACTGTCCTCTACCTCCCCGCATGCGCACCTAGTTTCACTGTGGCACACGTATTCCCCTTGCAAGGCCTGTTCCTATTAGGACACCTTTTCTTTCAGAGAGCCTCTCTCCGTCTGTTATTTAGGTTGACAGACTCAGCGCCACTCACAACTCCCCCGCCTCTTTCCTAGACGTGAAGATGTTTTTGGGTCTGAGGCCTTCTTCCAGCCTGACCTCCTCCCTCCCGTCTGCTGCAGCCAAATAATTCCAGGAAAAAGCATCTGAATATTCACCGTATTCACCTTCTCCTTTCCCTGCTGAGCCCCAGGATGGATCCCAGGTCTACAGAATAAGTCCACGTTGGCCACGTGCCTGGCGTGTATCTCCTCAGCTCTGGAGGCCCCAATCTGTGAGCGAATTTCACTCCTCGTGCCTCTGTTGAGGCTGCGGTGGTCTGAAATGCTCTCGGGGTCCTGATGCCAGCCAGGCATTTTCTCGCCTGTGAGAGCCAGCGGGCTTCCCCTGCCAGGACACCGCACACCCTCAGCACCTGCGTGGAGAGAGCCTCTCTTCTCTGGTGCCTCCCATTGCACCCTGGTTGACCAAGACCCTGGCTACCATTTTCCTTCTGTGTTAATTAGTTTTACTTCTACCACTCTCAGCTCTCATCTTCGGAATCCCAGTGCCTGGAGTCACGGGAGGGAGGGCTGAGCTTTCAGTAACTGATCTGTGCGGGAATGACCGGGGTAGTGGTTGTGTGGGTCACTGCTGGCCCCGCCCATGCAGACCATGATGGAAAGACTGGTCTTGGTGCAGTAGGAGCGGGGCCGTGTGGCCCAGTGGTGGCTGGAGGCTGGCATGCCTTCATTTTGGGTCAGTGTCGCCTTGAGTGTCCCGTGCTGGTGCCTGGGTGCTTCTTGCTCTGGGGGTTGATTCAGCAAAGGTGGGAAGCTGTCAGTCTGCAGGCGGCAGCTTCTGCTTCCGCAGCACAGGGCTGAGCAGTCGCATTTCTAATGACCTTGTTGTCTGCGTTTATGGTGTTCGGGCCAGGTGGGAACCAGGACTCTGCATGCTTCCCTTGTGGTGGGCACTGGGTGGTCAACCCATCTCGTTTCTTCAACCTGCCCTTGCTCTTCAGAGGCTGTGTGCGTTTCACAAGCATCCTCCGTCTTCGGGGGCCGGCCAGCGGGTTCATGTGGCATTGTGTTTATTATTAAAACTTTTACACACCTGTTTCGTGATCACAGACATTTCTTCTGACACAGACCTCGCCTTCACTCCCATTTTGCAGATGAGGAAACAAGCTGAGGGGACATTCACAATTTGCCCAAGCAGGTGCAGCTAGTGGGAGGCGGAGCAAGGAGGCGGCGTCTGCAGCCACCACACCATGGGGCCTTCCCTCTTAGCGGCTGGTGTGCGGCTCGGAGTCTCCCCAGCCTGTGGGTCCTTCCTGTTTGCTTCCCAGGCCTGCCCACTGTCATCCCTCTGACATCTGTGCTCTGTCTCCACTTTCAGATGCCGGACTGGACATGTTCTAGGAACTCCACTGTTCCTCTTGTTGCAGCAGAAACATGTCCAAGAGCTTCCTTTTTCTGGCAGACATTCCTGTGTTTTGGTGCCTGTGAGGATGGACAGGCTGCATTCTCACTGCTGGTCACTGCTTCCCTTTCTAGCTCCTGCTCTCTGTGGGCCTTGATGGAAAAATGACTCAATTTCCCCCCTGGGGGCTATGGGCATCCTAAGGAATAATGGATTTAGAACCTGAGAATTTGGTTCACACTCCAGTTCTGTTGTCTGTGAGCTCTAGGCTAGAAGGACTAAGCCAGCCTCTGTGACCTTCAGCATCTTCATGGATGCAGTGATCAACCATGAGGAATAGATGCATCCTTAGAAGGAGGTTTTAGCCGTCATTGGAAGTCGCTAGAGCAGAGCAGGTCCTCCACACACGTGTCAAATTTGCATCTGCACCTCTCTTGCCTGCTGGGCAAAACCAGGCCTGTCTTCTTTTCCTACGATCCCAGTCAGTTTCCTTCATTTCTTTAATATTGTTATTATTTATTTTTATTTTTTTCTGAGATGGAGTCTCACTGTGTCGCCCAGGCTTGAGTTACTGTGTTGCAGTCTCTGCTCACTGCAACTTCTGCCTCCTGGGTTCAAGCCATTCTCCTACCTCAGCCTCTTGAGTACCTGGGATTACAGGTGCGCACCACCAAGCCCAGCTAATTTTTGTATTTTTAGTAGAGATGGCGTTTCATCATGTTGGCCAGGCTGGTCTTGAACTCCTGACTGCAAGTGATCCTCCCACATCGGCCTCCCAAAGTGCTGGGATTACAGGCATGAGCCGCTGCACCCAGCCCCTCCGTTTCTTTAATATTAGAACCCAGGACTTCTCTTAAGCGTGGAGGGAGAGAATTGTTATAATACCACCCTGCTGTCTCTGGGTACTCGGTTACTAGCAAGTGGTGACCGGAGGCTCCTCCTCCCGCAGTGAGAGGGACGGGACAGACGACCTCAATACCAGCCTCACAGGAGAGCTCCGGTAATGCTGGGCTGCAGTGACAGTGGCCACCAAGTATGGGGGCTTGCTGCATAGCAAGGTCACCTTGATGCTTGGCAAGGCCCTACCACCACTTAAGAGCCTTAGGACTGGAGCAAGATGATCTCACAACCATCCCATCCAAGAACGGAATCTCAGGAGCGAGGTTCTGGAGAAGGTGGTGGGTTGCTAATGCCTCAGCGTGGTGTGGGCATTTTCCTCAACGCTGGTCCTACATCAGCCAAAGGATGGTGAGTATGAGTGGTTCACACTCAAGCTCCTTATGGGTAGCAGAGGGGCCCAGGGTGGCCTCCTTCTTGGAGCCCCATAGTGTATCCACCTATGCCTGGCCTCAGCTGCCACCAGAGGGATGACAAGAGACAGAGTGGGCACAGCTGTGCTGACTAACTTGTGCCTCTGAATCCTGAGCCCCCCATGTATTTACCCTGCCTCCCTCCTGCCATCGCATTGGGCTCCGAACCTGTTCCCCACCACTGGCCACTGCCTACTCAATGCATCAGAAAAATGCCCAGTTGTCAGCTTAGCAGCGAGTACTAATTCACGTTCAGCTGACCTCCATGCCGGTACCAGTCACCACTGGCAGAATGTAATTAGATGGGGTGACAAGTCCATTTCACGATCCCACTTCCTGTTCATTTCCCTAATTGTTTTATGAGAAAATAATTGTTTATATGGACTACAATATGTTCCTTTCCTTGTCCTTGTGTGGCCGACACGAACCGCACACCAGATCTTCACACCAGCTCGTGCAACCAGCGCGCCATCAAATTTCCCATATGTTTAGGAACCCCTGATCATGTAAACGGTTTGATTAAATCTTTAATGAACTGAGAATTTATTCCTCTCACTTCTGAAGCTCTGACATTCTTAAGAGCCTTAGGACTGAAGCAAGATGATCTCACAACCATCCCATCCAAGAACGGAATCTCAGGAGCGAGGTTCTGGAGAAGGTGGTGGGTTACTAGTGCCTCAGCGTGATGTGGGCATTTTCCTCAATGCTGATCCTACATCAGCCAAAGGATAGTGAGTATCAGTGGTTCACACTCAAGTTCTGTGGCCTGTTCCCGTCTTTCTGGAGAGAATGCAAACGCGAGGCTTTGTCACAGTGCGTATGGCCTCCATCTGCGAAGCGTTGTTCTTTCCTGGGCGACCCGAGTGGTCACTGAGCACGGGAAGTGCATGCTGTCTTGTGGGCTGGCTGCCTGACTGAGGACTGCCCGTCTGAGTTCCTGGACAGCTTCAAACACTTCGTGATGGGGAGCTTGGGGGATCTGATGGACATTGGATTTCCACTCTACAACATGAGTTTGTTATTTCTTTTAATTTTTTTAAGTTTGAGAATAGCTAGTCCATTATAATTTATCTTTCCAAGCAGAGCAGCAAAGAATTTTCGGTGGTCTTTTAAATTAACTATGGAATATTGCCTCAGCCATGCAGTATTAACATGTTTCTTGGGTGTGTGCCGCACACATTTCTCCCTGTCTTTAAATTCATTGGACTGCCCATTTCTCTTTCCCCCCGCTGTCTCCCAGGAAGCCCCACTACAGCCTTTCTGTCCTGACCTCACCCCTGGGAGCTGTCACTGGAAGCTCTCCACCCACCCACTTTCCGCTCCGCCCATGAGCACCCACTTTGAGGTCTCTCATGAATATAAAGTGTGTGACATATTTTTATTTCCTGGCTCTGTTTTTCATATGTATCTTTATTTAATTCCCAGCATGTGTCGTGTGGTCTGTGTCCTCAGCTTATGTTTTTACGTTTAGAAGAGTTTCGCCTGTTTTCTCCAGAGATGAGACACTTTGGGCCAATGTCAATGTTCTAATTCCGAGTTTGGAAATCAACCTTTGGACTGAAAGCTGAGCTTGTCTGAGGTTTCCAGTGCCCCTGGTGGTTGGGAAAGGGTTCTGAATCCAATAAAAAGAAATGGGTGAGTTACACTATTTTTCCCTTTGTATTTTGGGTGTATTTTACATATTGGGCAATTGGAGGTAGTTGGGAAGGTAGTTGCTTTGAATGTGTGTGGGCGTGTGCTTGCATGTGTGTACATGAGTGCATATGTGTGTATGCATCATGTGGTGTGTGTGTGCGTTTGTGTGTCTTTGTGCCTGTGTGCATGTGTGTACATGCTGTGTAATGTGTGAGTGCACGTGTGTACGTGTTGTGATGTGTGTGCATGTGTGTGTGCACATATGTGCATGTGTACGTGCAATGCATTTATTTGTGTGCCTTGTATGATGTGTGTATGTGCACATACGTGTGCTTGTGTGTGCATGTGTGCTGTGTGTGTGTGTGTGTGTGTAGGTGACAATATCTCCATTTTGGATGCTAATCTGCCGTATTGACTTCTGATTAACCCCATTTCTGGAGTGCCTCTGAGATTTAAGAGGCTCTTACTTAAAAGCACGTACTTACAGTAAATCCTGCCATCTGGTCAAATCAACCTTGGTGCCACATTCCTTCTGAAGCACATTTACCCTTTCCCTGTGGTATTTAAGCCCTGGGTCCGGGGGGTACATTGTGGCCACCCGAGACATGGCTTCCGTTCCTAAGTCCCTGTGAAATGTTTCTTTCTGAGAAACTGGATTTGTCAGCCTCCCTTCAGCCTCTCAGTTCTGCTGGCTTTTAGGTGTGAGTCTGCATAGGCCTGCTCACCATG
This sequence comes from Colobus angolensis palliatus, assembly GCF_000951035.1. Taxonomy (NCBI): domain Eukaryota; kingdom Metazoa; phylum Chordata; class Mammalia; order Primates; family Cercopithecidae; genus Colobus; species Colobus angolensis. The sequence continues at coordinate 5,408 of NW_012114466.1, read as the reverse complement.
GAACAACGCATATGTGTGCAGTGTGTGTGCGTATGTGTGCTTGTGTATGTATTTGTGTGTCTGTCTGTTTTTCCTGGTTGGCATGTGGTGATGAGGCAGGCAGAGGAAAGAAACAGAATCATTGAGGCTTTACAGCAGAACAACTTACCCCCCACCAGAAGACCCTCCTCCTTTGAGCCCACAATCTGGTGTTCTTGCATACTGATTGCCTATTAGTTGAGAATAGCTCATAAAAAGCACTTGTTTTCCCAAATCATTCTCATAGAGTTTGTAGTGGCCAGATGGGCACGGGCTGTCCCCAGGAGAGCGGTGCCCCTGTTCAGCCAGCCTTCTCCTTCCTAATGGAAGGATTTCTCATGGTGAGGGATGCAGGGGCCGGTGAGGCAGCAGGAAAGACCCACGTGTCCTTCTGGGCCCCCAGACCGTGGGTTGGATTCACCCCCTCCCTGGACCTGCTTCACCCCTAGGTCTCAGCCTGTCTTGTGGTATCCACAGTGGTTTCCCAGGGTAGCTGCTACTGATCTGTTCATCCTGTCCCTGTGGGTGCAGGGTGGGCTGGTGGATTTGAGTGGACTGAATGGGGAAGACCAAGCATCAGTGGGTTGAGCCAAACACCCACTGGGGTGGCTGCTGGGAAGCTCCATCAGAACATGGAGGCATTACCTGCAGGCTCACCAGTGACTCCCAAGCCTGCAATGACCCCTTGCAGAAGAACAGATGGACTTCTGTAAATGAGAAAGGCAAATTCAGTGCAAATCTGTCATGAAGTTACTCCAGTCTGCAGGTGGTTGGCGGGGGTGGGGGGACAGCAAATCCCTCCCAGGACACAGGTCAGGTCTATAGGGCCCCTCCTTTCTCTGGAGTTGAGGAGAGGAGGGAGCATAGAACACAGAGCTAGAACGGCCCCAGAGGACAGAGGCGCAGCATTTACTCAGGGCAGGCAATGATAATGGGTCCCCTAGAGGGAAGGCTGGGACAGGTCACTGAACTCCTTGAAGAAACGGTAGTAACTTCATTCCGGACACAACTCACACTTTACAAATAAGCCAGGACTGTTTTTGTTTTAGTCTTTTCCAAATATGGTAAACAATTTCCAGGAACAAGAGCTCGCCCTTTCTTCCAACAGCTTGGTTCATTTGGGGCCTGCTCTGACTGAGACACTTGTCCCCTCCCTTCCCCAGGCTGACTTGAGATCCGCCACCTTACAATGCTTGGCCTTGCCGGGCTGCACGGGCCACCCTCCTCCCTGTCCTTCCCTTTGCCTTCAGAGCTCAGGCTTTCAGGCCCTGCCACCTCCCCATATGTCAATATCGATCTTCAAATACAATGCCCCAAGTGGACACAGAGCCAGAGGGGTTCTGATCAGCCCAGGAAATGGGCAGCCCCGCCTTTCTGGGGAGCATCCAGCAGCACAGTAAGATCATGTTTGGTAGACGATCATACTACCAGGTATTTTCATTTTTACAATTGTTTAAGTATGTTTTTTCTTTCCTTGACACCAGTTCTTCAGCTCTCTAGACACTAGGTGGGTGTTTTACAATTCAATCTAATTCTGCACCAGCTCTTAGAGTAAATGCAGACCCCACTGAGAGTAAGGCCCCAGCAGACTGCCCCCACTTCACACACTAGCTACCAATGGGGTGCCCAGGCTACTCACACTTCTGCTTGGACAGCTACACATTCAAGGGCTCCCATGCCCGCTTCTCAGGTTCAGTGATTTGCTGGAGTGACTCACACAACTCAGGGGAGTGCTTCCCTTACTATGATTCATTGGTTATACAGTATGACACCCAGATACAGCCAAATGGAGGAGACGTAGAGACCAGGGGTGGGGGTGGAACTTGGGGTGTGGGAGTGGAACTTGGGGCGGGGATGTGGAGCTTCCACACCCTTCCTTAGCACAATCACCCTCCCAAAACATAGAATCTCCTTGTTTAAGAGTTTGTAAGTACCGATGGCCCTTGACTTACAATCGGGTTATGTCTGGATAAACCCGTCGTAAATTGAAAATATCATAAGTCAAAAATGCATTTAAGGCTCCTAACCTGCTGAATGTCATTGCTTTGTCTACGTACCTTTAATGTGCTCAGAACATTTACATTAGCCTACAGTCAGGCAAAATCATCTAACACAAACCCTATTTTATAATAAAGTGCTCAATAGCTCATGTAGTTTATCAAACACTATACTGAAAATTAAAAACAGAATGGTTGTATGGATACTCAAAGTAAGGTTTCTACCGAATGTGCATTGCTTTTGCATCCTCCTAAAGTAAAAAAACCACGTGTCAAATATGTCAGGGACAGTGTGTACACGTACATTATCATCAACAACAGACACCGTGTTATAAGAGAATCTCTTGTATTTATTCCTCCTCTTGAACTGAAATTTGTTTATCCTTCGATCAACATCCTCTTCCCCTGCCCCGACCCCAGACCCTGGAAACCACCATTCTACTCTCTGCTTGTGTGAATTCAACTTTATTAGATTCCACATAAAGTGAGATTATTTGATATTTGTCTTTTTGTGCCTGGCTTATTTTACTTAACGTAATGTCCTTTCTGTTCATCCATGTTGTGGCAAACACCACGTGGCATCCACGTTGTTCACTCATGTTAATGGTGTTTCTTTCTTTTTGAAGGCTAGATAATACTCCACTGTGTGCCTACCCACATTTTCTTTATCTAATTAATCATCCATGGGCAGGAACTTAGGTTGTTTCCATGTCTTGGCTATTGTGAATAATCCTAAAATAAACCTAGTGCAGGCATCTCCTTGACATATTGATTTCACATCATTTGGATACATCATGTCAACAGAAGAATTGTAAGTTTGGAAAGGAGACCTTTTATTTCTCACAAAAGGTTGCACCTTGCAGGCTGGGAACTATGGCCTCTGGCAGAAGCTGACAGTAAGCACTTCAGGGAGGGGTAAAGGGAACAGAAAGGTAGGGTGATTGGGGAAGCTGAATATACATATGCAATAAACTAAAGGAGGAGTCGTGAATATTTATGAAGAGAAACATGCACGATTGAGTTTGTGTCTCTTTATGGGTTGCATGTGCAAAAAATGGCAGCATTAGCATGACCCATTGGTGGTGTTTTCAGCCTTCTGACATCAAAAGGTGAAGCAGGGGACACAGCAACCCTCACGGCATCCTGGGAGAGTCAGACAAAACTAGTGCGGAGATGGTGGTCAGCTTTTAGGAAGGAATGCACTGGGACGCTGGCGAGCTGTCATACCAAAACAGGCAAGAGGCCAGGCGTGGTGGTCATGCCTGCAATTCCTGCACTTTGGGAAGCTGAGGAGGGTGGATCATGAGGTCAGGAGATCGAGACCATCCTGTCTAATGTGGTGAAACCCCGTCTCCACTAAAAATACAAAAAAATTAGCTGGGCGTGGTGGCATGCGCCTGTAGTCCCAGCTATTTGGGAGGCTGATGTAGGAGAATCGCTTAACCCAGGAGGCAGAGGTTGCAGTGAACCAAGATCATGCCACGGCACTCTAGCCTGAGCGACAGAGTGAGACTCTGTCTCAATAAAAAAACAAAAAACGAAAAACAAGAACAGGAAAGAGCGAGGGAGGGAGGGGGAGTCCAGTCTTGACCTCAGAGGATTGGCTAAAGGAATATAAAGGAAGACCATTTCTTGTTTTCCAGAGTTTGTTTCTACTTCCTCTTCAGGACAGAATTCTGGTTAAAGGTTAATAAGGAGGATATGCTGAGATGTGTGCCAATTCCATGCCATCATGGCTGCAAACTCAGTTTTTAAGGTTTCCCTGGAGTTCCTTTGTCCAAGAGAAGGTCTGTTGGATTGGTTGGGGGACTTAGGATGTTATTTCTATTTCTCAATACCCAGAACTAGGATTGCTGGATCTTAACGAGAGTTCTATATTTAACATTTTGTGGAACCTCTATTCTGTTTTTCTAAAATAGCTGTGCTAATTTGCATTCCCACCAATAGTGTACAAGGTTTCTCTTTTTTTCTACATCCTTTCCAATGTTTAGTTTCGTCTTTTTGACGAATGGCTTCAGCATCCCAAGTATCTGGGACTACAGGCACGTGCCACCATGCCCAGCTAACTTTTTGTATTTTTAGTGGAGATGGGGTTTCACCACATTAGACAGGATGGTCATCCTAACAGGCGTGAGGCGATTTCTCATTGGGATTTTAGGGAACTATGTGAGATAACGCATATGTTAATTAGCTCAAGGTAGCCAACCCACAATGTGCACATATTTCAAAATATCATGCTGTACATCATGAATATGTGAAAAGAAAATAAATCTTGGGGCCCCCAAATCACTAATCACTAAACTAAAGGGGAAAGGGAAGCTGGGAACTGTTCAGGGCAAACCTGCCTCCCATTCTATTCAGTCACCCCTCTGCTCACTGAGATCAATGCATATCTGATTGCCTCCTTTGGAAAGGCTAATCAGAAACTCAAAAGAATGCAGCCGTTTGTCTGTCACCTACCTGTGACTTGGTAGCCCCCTCCCTGCTTTGAGTTGTCCCACCTTTCTGGACAGAATCAATGTTCATCTTACGTACTTTGATGGATGTCTCATGTCTTCCTAAAATGTATAAAACCAAGCTGTGCCCCGACCACCTTGGGCACACATCTCGGGACACCCTGAGGCTATGTCATGGGCACACATCTTCAACCTCGGCAAAATAAACTTTCTGAATTAACTGAGACCTGTCTCAGATATACGGGTTCACATTTTGGTAATAACAAAGGGATTCTGGGTGGGGGTGCCCCAGACCTTTGGCTAATCTCCTATCAGTACTTGGTACCAGCATGAGCTAACTTTATGGCTCAAACTAATTGGAGAATTTGCTGAAGTCTGGAAGCACCCCCTCCAGAGAACCCCTAATCCTCCCAAATTTGGTTGAGATCTAAAGTTTATTTTGCTGTACAACTCCTTTTTTTGAGGTTTACTTGCTTCCAATACATGGAAGTTTCCTGCTTCCATGATGATGGAAGGCAGGTACCTCCTTTATGGAGTTTTATTCACAGCTTCCAGGATGGTAGAGAGCAGTCTTCAGCCTGAGACCCATCTGTAGGTAAGAAACTGAATTGGGGTTTGTCTTGGCTGAAGTTAAGATGAACAACCAGCTGGACTTAGTTTCTCCTTACCATTAGAGTGCTCACTCATTGTATAAGTTGTGCAATCAATTGTTTGTTTTGCTTACCTTTTTATGTTGTTATTTGTTTGCTTCTGTTTTGTAGTTCTTTCAGTCTTCTTCCCATTGGGGTTGACCAACTCTATCTGACTCAATCAAATCCGAAGGAAAGTGTTGTGCCAAGTCCGTCTAGTCCCCAGAAAAGCTCACCAGAGTCAGGCGTCAATGCAAGTGCAAAGGATCTTTATTACAGGTTCGAACCTGGAACTCTCACGCCTCCAG
>NW_012114465.1:17979-18553 GCF_000951035.1 Colobus angolensis palliatus | reverse complement strand
ACTCATTTGTTAGACCAATATATATTGGGACTGTTGTGCTTTCTTTGAATGTACTAGATAGATCTCTTTCCAGAAGGGCTTCCCTTGATCCAGATTTCCCTAATTGGGAATGATGATTTCACAGACTAGAGTCTCTGATGCTGGTCATGATGTCAAAACTAAGTTCTGACTCATTTAGGGAACTGGATACTTGGGTTTCTAAGAGGGACCAATGGAAGAGCCATAATTCTGCTTATTCTCAAATTGTCTTGTTTTCGCCTTGTTAGAATGTGAGCTCTGGAAGCCCGGCCGGGGACAATGCTCCCTCACAGATTCTGCACTAACCTGAGTGAAGGCCTAAGGTTTGGAACCTCCCCCTCGTGGAAAGAAGCTTTGTATGGCTGTCATGCTTAGACGATGATTCCTGCGACTTGACCTTCAGGCTGGGAGAGGTGGAGAGCCATGCCTCTTCTCCTTCGGTGCTATGGTGAGTATCCTTTGTTTTGGCTCAGTCGGAGTGGTAATGATGATCTGGTTGGACTAGAGTCTCTGAGCTTTTCTCTGAGGATCTTCGAACCCACCTGATCCACCCTCA
>NW_012114465.1:15021-15841 GCF_000951035.1 Colobus angolensis palliatus | reverse complement strand
CAGGCTGGAGTGCAGTGCTACAATTACAGCTCACTGCAGCCTCAACCTCCTGGGTGGAAGCTTGCCTCTCACCTCACCCTTGGAGTAGCTAATGACTACAGGCATGCACCACTAGCTCTGACTAATTTTTTTTTTTTTGAGACAAGTCTCTTGTCGCCCAGGCTGGAATGCATTGGGGCAATCTCGGCTCACTGCAAGCCTCGCCCAGCCTATCCCTGGCTAATTTTTTTAAAAAAATTTTGAGGATGGGTGCGGTGCCTCATGCCTGTAATCGCTGCCTCTTTGGGAGGCTGAGGTGGGTGGATCACCTGAAGTCAGGAGTTGAAGACCAGCCTGGCCAACATGGTGAAAACCTGTTTCTACTAAAAATACAAAAATTAGCTGAGCGTGGTGGCAGGTGCCTGTCTGTAATCTACTTAGGAGGCTGAGGCAGGAGAGTAGCTTGAACCTGGGAGGTGGAGGTTGCAGTGAGCTGATACGGCACCATTGCGCTTCACCCTGGGTGACAGAGCAAGACTCCATCTCAAAAAACAAAATCTGAGATACGGAGTCCTACTATGGTGCTCAAGCTGGGTCTCAAACTTCTGGGCTCGAGTGATTCTCCTGTCTTGACCTCCCAAAGTGTTGGAATTGACAGGCGTGAGCTACCATGCCCAGCCTCAGCTTTTGTTGTAGATTTAGGGGGTATTATGTGCAGTTTCGTTACTTGGGTTCAGTGTATACTAAACGTTTAGCTCCCACTTGCAAGTGAGAACATATGGTATCTGGTTTTCTGTTCTGTATTGATTCACCTGATGATCATGGCCTTTGGTTGCATCCA
>NW_012114465.1:12049-12909 GCF_000951035.1 Colobus angolensis palliatus | reverse complement strand
ACTTCAGGGTCTGGCATGGTGGCTCATGCCTGTAATTGCAGCTGAGGCTGGCCAACATGGTGAAACTCCATCTCTATTAAAAAAAAAAATACAAAAGGGCTGGGCTCCCGCCTGTAATCCCAGCACTTTGGGAGGCCAAGGTGGGTGGATCACGAGGTCAGGAGTTGGAGACCAGGCAGGCCAATGTGGTGAAGCCCCATATCTAATAAAAATGTGAAAATTAGCCAGCCGTGGTGGCGTGTGCCTGTAGTCCCAGGTACTGGGGAGGCTGAGGCGGGAGAATTGCTTGAACCTGGGGGTTGGAGGTAGCAGTGAGCCGATATCGTGCCACTGCACTCCAGCCTGGGCAACAAGAGGGGGAGACTTCATCTCAAAAAAAAAAAAACGACTTCCAGCCGGGTGAGATGGCTCATGCCTGTAATCCCAGCACTTCGGGAAGCTGAGGCGAGCAAATCACATGAGGTCAGGAGTTCAAGACCAGCCTGGCCAACATGGTGAAACTTCGTCTCCCCTAAAAATACAAAAATCTAGCGAAGCATGGTAGCATGTGTCTAATCTCAGCTGCTGAACTACAGAGGCTGAGTCAGGAGAATTGCTTGAACCCAGGAGGCAGAGGTTGCAGTGAGCCATGGTTGTGCCACTGCACTCCAGCCAGGGTGACAAAGCGAGACTCCATCTCAAAAAGAAAAAAAAAAACCTTTGGAATGTATCTTCATAAGTTGATGTGTATGTCTGGGTAGTATATATCAGGAGTTCTATTTGTATGACACTTGACTATTTAAAATGACAGTATCACAGAGGAAGTATAAGGGACTGGTCAAGATTCAGGAGCCCAGCCTGGCGTGGTGCCTCACACCTAT
>NW_012114465.1:5442-6239 GCF_000951035.1 Colobus angolensis palliatus | reverse complement strand
GTAATAGCTGCCATTTCACTCAGAGTAAAAGACTCCATCTTACAAGGGCCACCTAACAAGGTCCTCCCAGTCTAGCTCCATCAACTTTCTGACCTCATCTTCTACACCCGAGGTTGGGTTCGGGACCAGCCTGGCCAACATGGTGAAACCCCATCTCTACTCTGCTTCAGCCACACTACAGAAACCCAGGAGCTGCTTGGAGCTCTTTTGTCAGTGTTCAAGGAGTAAAATTTCTATCCATTGGCCAGAGTCAGAGCTGCAGGCTTTGTGGGGTACACCCAAACCTGCACCAACAACTTATGGATGGAATTTGCATCATTTGGGCTGTGAGGAAATTCTAGAGCCCAGAAAAAACCTTAAAATCTTTTGGGGCCGGGTGCGCTGTCTCACGCGTGTAATTCCAACACTTTGGGAGGCCAAAGCAGGTGGATCACTTGAGGCCAGGAGTTTGACACCAACCTGGCCAATATGGCAAAACCCCGTCTCTACTAAAAATACAAAAATTAGCCAAGTGTGGTGGTGCATGCCTGTAATATCAGCTACTCTGATGGCTGAGGCATGAAAATTGCTTGAACCCAGGAGGTAGAGGTTGCAGGGAGCCGAGATTGCACCCCTGCACTCCAGCCTGGGCAACAGCGTGAGACTGTCTCAAAAAAACAAACCAACAAGTAGTAGTATGTAATGTTTACATATTAGTAGTATGTAAAATTAATGTATGTTTACATACTGGTAGTATGTAAACATTACATACTAGTATGTATACATATATGCCTGGCCTCTCATTTCTTATTTCTGCA
>NW_012114465.1:0-327 GCF_000951035.1 Colobus angolensis palliatus | reverse complement strand
CAAGTGATCCTCCCACCTCAGTCTCCCATGTAGCTGAAACGACAGGTGTGGGCCTCTGCCCCAGCTAATTTTTAAATTTTTTGTAGAGATGAGGTATTGCCATGTTGTTTCCAGGCTGGTCGCAAACTCCTGGGCTCAAGTGATCTACCCATCTTGGACTTCCAAAGTACTGATACTGGGATTACAGGCATGAGCCACTGCCTCTAGCCACCTTTTTTCTGAGATGGAGTTTTGCTCTTGTTGCCCAGGCTGGAATGCAATGGTGTAATCTCGGCTCTCTGCAACCTCCATCTCCTGGATTCAAGTGATTCTCCTGCCTCAGCCTCC
>NW_012114464.1:11759-13723 GCF_000951035.1 Colobus angolensis palliatus | reverse complement strand
TTATAAAAATTTAATCATTGTCTTCAGAAAATTACTGGCAAATCACAGATATTGGAGAATGGTTTTACATTAAGAAAGAAAAGATGGTCCTTAAGATTAACTTCCTTTATTATAATTATGCAAAGCTAAGTGCTTTGTGCGATTTTTAAGTATTTAAAGGTATGAGTAGAATCATGTTTTGTTGTTTTCAAAGTACATGATAGATAAACTCCTTCATGCATCTCCATTTAACTGCCTTACCCGAGTAGCCAATATGCTCTAGTCCTTCTTTAAACTTCAGTCTGGACGTGCAAAACTCAGGCTGGCATCAGCAGCCACGAGCCACCCCAACTGCTAGGCACACCGACTCCACTGCTGGGGTTTCAGACTGACTGGGTGGCATTTACTATTTTCAGCCCCAATATTCTTTATGCCAGTTATTTACATGATTTAATAGTGAAAGTTTTATTGAAATAATATTATATAAACCTTTAAAATAGGAGTAAAAAAGTGCTTTATATCTACGAAAACATGATTTATTCTTCTATAAATACTTGATAACTGAGCATTTATAATAGATTCACTAAAAAAGTATTGACTGTGCCGAAAATTGTAAAAGACTTACAAATTCACATTAAAACCTAGAAGAACCTGCTCTGTGATAGCTCTGCCAGCATCTTCGTATTTTAATTCCACCATAAGCAAACCCAACTTCTGAACTGTAGATAATGCCTTATGGGGTTATTTATGCAAATATACATACGTATCCCATACTTAAAAATAGGAAAAAAAAATCTCCCTACAACTAAGGTTGAAAGAATAATACACATGCATTTGTTTTAAATTAAGTATTTTTAATTATATATTTTAGTCACCCACTGTAATTCATGTCGTTTTTACCTACAAACAAGTCACAATTTTGCAAGATACAAAGACTTTCAATGTACATTACTGACTAATATAGCCTTCTTTCATAATAAAAATATTCTTTCATATTCAAAAATATAAACTTTTGAAGTGTGCTATTCACAAAAACATATCCAGATATGTATTTTCTTCACATTTAGAAACTGTTCTTCTCAACTAAAATGGATTGTAAGTTTTCTATGGGTTTAGCTAGTTGAAATAGATAAACATAGCTCAGCATAAATACAGCAGAAGCAACCTAATAATTGTGGGAGTGTCAAAAAGCATTCAGAGAAGCAAGCCAGAGTTGGTTTTCATGATGATGGGAACATAAAATGTTGCACACGCTCTGGAAAATAGATTGGAAGTTTCTTAAAAAACTGAACATACAACCACTCACTATATGACCCAGCTCTGCAGTCCTGGGCATTTATCCCAGAGTACTGGAAATGTGTTCACACGGAAACCTATGTTTGAGTGTCCATAGACTTATACGTAACAGCCCTAAGCTGGAAACAACCCAGGTGTCCTTCTGCAGTTGAATGTTAATAATTAACATATTGTGATACATCCGTACCATAAAATTGTGTGCAACAATCCCAATGAATGAACTATAGATACACATAGCAACTTGGGCAGATCTCAAGGGCATTATACCGAGTGAAAAAAGCCAGTCTCAAAAGAGAACAGGCTGTATGATTTTACTTGTATAACGTCCTCAGAATTACAAGTTTTCACAGATGGCGAGTGGATTAGCAGCTGCCAAGGGTTGGGGAAGCCAGGAGAGAAGGATTTGGGTGGGACAATGAAATGGGTGCTTGCAGAAAACTGTGAAGGATCTTCTGTATCTTCTAGAGTAGTTCAGAGATCAATAGCCTTCTCTGTCATTCTACTTGACCAATATCAAAATCTTTCTTTAGTTTTGTTTTGTTTTGTTGTTTTGTTTTTTGAGATGGAGTTTCATTCTTGTTGCCCAGATTAGAGTGCAGTGGCACAATCTCGGCTCACTGCAACCTCTCTCTCTCGGGTTCACACCATTCTCGTGCCTCAGCCTCCCCAGGAGCTGGAATTACAGGTGC
>NW_012114464.1:10272-10601 GCF_000951035.1 Colobus angolensis palliatus | reverse complement strand
GGGAGGAAGATTGTAGAGTTTTTGTGTGCAATTGAAGTTCAGTTGTCATCAACTCAAAATAGAATGTTGTAACTGTAAAAATTTTTAAGCAAGACCAAAGGCTAAAAGAGCCTAGCATAAGATTGGAAATCCAATACTGGGACATAATTTTGGGATAATAAGTTTAATACTGAGGTAGACATGGTTCTCTATCAAAACTGCGCCTGTGTTAGGAACTAGATTAGCAAGACATTTCTATTTCTTGAGATGAACGTTATTTGTCAAACCCTGGAGAATAGCTCTTCAACACAACGTAGCAATGAGAACTAACGTGAGTAGTAGATCATTGA
>NW_012114464.1:9375-9688 GCF_000951035.1 Colobus angolensis palliatus | reverse complement strand
ATTCAAAATCTGAGAATATGTGCATATTGAAGTAAAGGAAGCACATTACCTACATCTTCTTAACGTTTTCCTGAACTAAACTTATTGAGGTTTTCATCTAAATATAGAAGTATGAACTTCTTATTTCTCATTTGCTTGTGTTTTTGGAGAGGACCCTAGACTGTTTTCTGAGCAAATATTAATAATCTGTATTAAATATAAATTAATATAATTTATCAATGGTGAAAAAATATTATTTGTGTTGATTTCCTGAAAATTATCCTCAATTTTCCTCTTAAAATAATCCAAGATGGCTGAAAGCCACATTCCTAGA
>NW_012114464.1:6243-8265 GCF_000951035.1 Colobus angolensis palliatus | reverse complement strand
AAGTTAAATTTATATTTAAAAAATTAATTGAATTTCTACTGTATTGATGAAAAGCATGTAAATATTGACTAAATCATCTTCTTCACACACTAAAGAAATAGAATCAAGGATGAAACATAATTGCACATGCACACACACATACCCCACACATTTTTATTTATCTCTTTATAAAAATTTAATCATTGTCTTCAGAAAATTACTGGCAAATCACAGATATTGGAGAATGGTTTTACATTAAGAAAGAAAAGATGGTCCTTAAGATTAACTTCCTTTATTATAATTATGCAAAGCTAAGTGCTTTGTGCAATTTTTAAGTATTTAAAGATATGAGTAGAATCATGTTTTGTTGTTTTCAAAGCACATGATAGATAAACTCCTTCATGCATCTCCATTTAACTGCCTTACCCGAGTAGCCAATATGCTCTAGTCCTTCTTTAAACTTCAGTCTGGACGTGCAAAACTCAGGCTGGCATCAGCAGCCACGAGCCACCCCAACTGCTAGGCACACTGACTCCACTGCTGGGGTTTCAGACTTACTGGGTGGCATTTACTATTTTCAGCCCCAATATTCTTTATGCCAGTTATTTACATGATTTAATAGTGAAAGTTTTATTGAAATAATATTATATAAGCCTTTAAAATAGGAGTAAAAAAGTGCTTTATATCTACGAAAACATGATTTATTCTTCTATAAACACTTGATAACTGAGCATTTATAATTGATTCACTAAAAAAGTATTGACTGTGCCGAAAATTGTAAAAGACTTACAAATTCGCATTAAAACCTAGAAGAACCTGCTCTGTGATAGCTCTGCCAGCATCTTCATATTTTAATTCCACCATAAGCAAACCCAACTTCTGAACTGTAGATAATGCCTTATGGGGTTATTTATGCAAATATACATACGTATCCCATACTTAAAAATAGGAAAATAAAATAGCCCTGCAACTAAGGTTGAAAGAATAATACACATGCATTTGTTTTAAATTAAGTATTTTTAATTATATATTTTAGTCACCCGTTGTAATTCATGTCGTTTTTACCTAAAAACAAGTCACAATTTTGCAAGATAAAAAGACTTTCAATGTACATTACTGACTAATATAGCTTTCTTTCATAATAAAAATATTCTTTCATATTCAAAAATATAAACTTTTGAAGTGTGCTATTCACAAAAACATATCCAGATATGTATTTTCTTCACATTTAGAAACTGTTCTTCTCAACTAAAATGGATTGTAAGTTTTCTATGGGTTTAGCTAGTTGAAATAGATAAACATAGCTCAGCATAAATACAGCAGAAGCAACCTAATAATTGTGGGAGTGTCAAAAAGCATTCAGAGAAGCAAGCCAGAGTTGGTTTTCATGATGATGGGAACATAAAATGTTGCACACGCTCTGGAAAATAGATTGGAAGTTTCTTAAAAAACTGAACATACAACCACTCACTATATGACCCAGCTCTGCAGTCCTGAGCATTTATCCCAGAGTACTGGAAATGTGTTCACGCGGAAACCTATGTATGAGTGTCCATAGACTTATACGTAACAGCCCTAAGCTGGAAACAACCCAGGTGTCCTTATATTATATAAACAACCCAGGTGTTAATAATTAACATATTGTGATACATCCGTACCATAAAATTGTGTGCAACAATCCCAATGAATGAACTATAGATACACATAGCAACTTGGGCAGATCTCAAGGGCATTATACAGAGTGAAAAAAGCCAGTCTCAAAAGAGAACAGGCTGTATGATTTTATTTGTATAACGTCCTCAGAATTACAAGTTTTCACAGATGGAGAGTGGATTAGCGGCTGCCAAGGGTTGGGGAAGCCAGGAGAGAAGGAGTTGGGTGGGACAATGAAATGGGTGCTTGCAGAAAACTGTGAAGGATCTTCTGTATCTTCTGGAGTAGTTCAGAGATCAATAGCCTTCTCTGTCATTCTTCTTGACCAATATCAAAATCTTTCTTTAGTTTTGTTTTGTTTTGTTGTTTTGTTTTTTGAGATGGAGTTTC
>NW_012114464.1:0-1605 GCF_000951035.1 Colobus angolensis palliatus | reverse complement strand
AAGAAAAATTTAAAATACAGAAATGCTGCTCATCATATACAAAGTGATCTGGTCCCAGGTCAGTGGATGTTGCATTTTAAATTATTTCTGCAGCAAAGGTGATGTGCTCGCAGAAGACCAGCCACAGGTAAAAGGGAAGGATTTACTTAGTGGAAATCTTTTGTTTCCAAAACGACCAGAGAGGTCCCAGGATTTGCTACAGGTCATTCTATCTGCTAGTGGGTTATTGAGATGACAAGATACCTACTCATCTCTCTCCATGAGTCATCATGTACACTGGCCTCCCGCCAGTGTGATTTTCGTTTGTCCAGGTCTGGTTGCCTGTGTCTCTGTGCTAAGTGCTGGCATCGTCTCATGAAAGACTGTGTTTAGGAAACATTCTGCAACCATGAGGATTCAACCAACTTAAAACCTGCACCACACCGGGGCAGCATTTCCCCAACACCCACCTTTGTCTAAATTCAGTGGTTTTGAGAGGAAGAAAGAGAATGCCCCACCCCCAACACACACATACACACATACATACATATGCACATACATGCACGTACACACATGCATACACATACACATATGTGCAAACACACAACTGCACACACATACACACATGCACATGTGTGTGAACACACAAATGCACACATGTATACACACGTGCACATACAAGCACACACATACACAGATGCACACACATACACACACACATCCATACACATGTGTGCAAACATACACACAAATGCACGACCATATACACACATGCACACACATATTCACACATGCACACACACATGCACACACACAAATCTGTAATTCTCCTTTTATTCTTTTAGGACCTCAGAGCATACAGGAAAAAGTGTCTGGTCCCAAATTAAAACATTGTATTGAGGAGTTTTTTAAAGTGAGTCAGGTTATTCCTCAGATAAATCAAGCAGTTTCTTACCATCTTTCCACTTGCTTCATGTGACATGTCCTCGAGATGATGATCCCCTACGCCCGCCATAAAAGGAAGATTTTCATTCTGAAATAAGACAAGAGCAATAATAAAATTGTATTTTCAATTGCCAGAGAGCAATGTGCTGAAAGAGCATGACCCTCATGCAGTAAATATACTTCCTAACCATGGAGATCATCAGAACTTTTGATGTTTAAAAGGTGCCATAAAAACAGATTGCAAGGACATCCTTATTATGTACAATGAGGAGTGGCACACCATTGACAGTGTCCCTGGAGTAGTTCACCATGCCTCGTGCACCCCCATGGCTTACTGGTGAGGAAGGAAGTCCACATCAGGTGCAGGCACCAGGTCCTCACCTTTCAAGAGCTGATATGTGCACAATAATTTCGCCATGATTTGGAAGTGCTTGCAGGCAGCAGGATAGAAAAGCAGAAAATAAAACAAAAACACGGATTAGTGAGATTTTGGTTCATCTCGGGATGTCAGAGAAAGCATCTTCACTAGCCACTAGGTTAGGTCAACCAATGGATGTGATTAAAGGGGCGAAGTTTGGAGTTTTTAATTAACAAAAACTCACAATGGCTTGTCGGTAACTGCATTTTAGCAAAGGCTTCATACCATGATTCTGAATTCAAGTGGATGCAAACGGGAGTGAT
>NW_012114463.1:10256-11385 GCF_000951035.1 Colobus angolensis palliatus | reverse complement strand
CCACCATACCTGGCTAATGTTTTGTATTTTTAGTAGAGATGGAGTTTCACCATGTTGGCCAGACTGGTCTCGAACTCCTGACCTCAGGTGATCCGCCCACCTCGGCCTCCCAAAGTGCTGGGATTACAGGCGTGAGTCATGGCACCTGGCCTATTTTTTGTATTTTTAACAGAGACAGGTTTTCACCATGTTGGCCAGGCTGGTCTGGAACCCCTGGCCTCAAGTGACCCGCCTGCCTTGGCCTCCCAAAGTGCTGGGATTACAGGAGTGACCTACCGAGCCCGGCCTAGTTTAGTGTTTTTTAAATGGTTTTATAACCATAGACACAGTCTAAATGTTTTTTGTTTTACATCATTCACCATTTTAAAAAGATTCTAGGCTGGCAGTGGCTCCTGAGGTCAAAAGTTCAAGACCAGCCTGACCAACATGGAGAAACCCCATCTCTACTAAAAATACAAAATTTTAGCCGGGCGTGGTGGTGGACTCCTGTAATCTTATCTTCTCAGGGGAAAGGGAGAAGAGGATTGCTTGACCCCAGGAGGCAGCGGTTGTGGTGAGCAGAGATCCTGCCATTGCACTCCAGCCTGGGCGACAGAACGAGACTCTGTCTCAAAAACAAACAAAAAACAAAAAAACAAAGATTCTAGGCAGGTGCGGTGGCTCATGCCTGTAATCCCAACACTTTGGGAGGTCAAAGCAGGGTGGCTTCTGAGGTCAAAAGTTCGAGACCAGCCTGACCAACATGGAGAAACCCCATCTCTACTAAAAATACAAAATTAGCTGGGTGTGGTGGCTCATGCCTGTAATCCCAGCTACTGGGGAGGCTGAGGCAGAAGAATCACTTGAACCCAGGAGGCAGCGGTTGTGGTGAGCAGAGATCCTGCCATTGCACTCCAGCCTGGGCGACAGAACGAGACTCTGTCTCAAAAACAAACAAAAAACAAAAAAACAAAGATTCTAGGCAGGTGCGGTGGCTCATGCCTGTAATCCCAACACTTTGGGAGGTCAAAGCAGGTGGATCACTTGAGGTTGGAAGTTCAAAACCAGCCTGACCAACATAGTGAAACCCCGTCTCTACTAAAAATACAAAATTAGCTGGGCGTGGTAGTGCATACTTGTAATCCCAGCC
>NW_012114463.1:5318-6221 GCF_000951035.1 Colobus angolensis palliatus | reverse complement strand
ACATTCTGTACAAAAGGTTGAAAACTTGATTTTTTGTCACTCGACAACGTCATCATGAAGGCTACTCTATGTTAATACACGGTATACCTGTCTACCCCATTCTTCACAGTTGCACAGCATTTCCTTATATGAATGGGACACGCTGTGTCCTCTAGATGCCAAGTAGTTTGTAGTCTCTTGATATGATCGACAACATGGCTACTATCAACAGTATCTTTACATGTATGCAAATAATATCCACAATGAATGATTTGAAGATGTAAGTAAAAGTGTATGTACTTTTTTTTTTTTTTCCCATGACACAGCCCTCAGGATGTCCTAAAAACATGTGCCCTACGTTTTAAATGTTGATAGATACAGCACAACTGCCCTCTGAAACACTTGTATAATTTTTACAAACATCACCTCTGGATAGGTCCCCTTCCTCCAGCCAACTTACATGAATAAACCACAGAAGATTCACTATGATGGCCGTAGGAAGAGGATGGAATCGGGGTCTAAAGTGGGCTTGTAATGAGTGATGTGGGAGAAGCTGGGCATCCAGAAGTGGGTCGTCTTCAATACTCTGGGTGATATCCAAGGAACCCTGGGGTGCAGAAAAACAGAAGCAAGCTATAATCACCACTTTCTAGATTATGTTTCTAAGACAAATCTACTAAACTATAAAACTTTTAAACTATATACAAATTACAGGGAAGAGAACACATTCCCTACCTGAATCCAATATTTTAAAATTAATTAATTTTTAAAAAATTGTAGAGACACGGTCTCGCTATGTTGCCCAGGCTG
Organism: Colobus angolensis palliatus; assembly: GCF_000951035.1. Lineage (NCBI taxonomy): Eukaryota > Metazoa > Chordata > Mammalia > Primates > Cercopithecidae > Colobus > Colobus angolensis. The sequence continues at coordinate 5,432 of NW_012114463.1, read as the reverse complement.
GTCTTGTTTGTTTGTGTTTTGTTTTTTGTTTTTGAGATAGTGTCTCGCTCTGTCACCCAGGCTGGAGTGCAGTGGCGCAATCTGGGCTCACTGCAACCTCTGCCTCCCAGGTTC
>NW_012114463.1:3030-3397 GCF_000951035.1 Colobus angolensis palliatus | reverse complement strand
TCCCTTAGCTAATGTCTATGCATTCTTTCATGCTCAGAAGGGGCAATTCCCACCACATGGCCTTTCTGGATACCCTAATCTGGACTGTGCCACCTTTTTTCAAAGCATTCTGTGCTTGCCTCTTCTATCATAGTATCCTGTGATGGTCTCTTACTTATCTCTTCCCCACTAGACTTCATTGGACCCATTAACTTTACACCTCTTGTCTTTGTAATCCCAGCACTCAACACTGTCTCGTCTCATGGTTGTCACTCAGCAAACATTTGCTAGATGAATGAATGAGTGCCCCAAACCTGTCGCCGCAGTATTTTCTTTCTTTTTTTTTTTTTTTTGAGACGGAGTCTTGCTCTGTCGCCCGATTATCAGG
>NW_012114463.1:2348-2948 GCF_000951035.1 Colobus angolensis palliatus | reverse complement strand
AAATGAACCACAACAATCTCTCAATCTCAGACCCTTACTATAAACTATTATGTGTAACACTGTGCCTGGGGTAAAAGAATATAATGTGATTACATCTTCATTGGGGGAGGTAAGAGATAAAGACATGAAGAACTAAACAACAATATGAGAATACACAATAGAATATAGTACATGGAGATCTAACGACAGCATAGCAATTATAGTTAACAATACTGCATTGTAGGACTAGGCGCAGTGGCTCATGCCTGTAATCCCAGCACTTTGGGAGGCTGAGGTGGGCGGATCACCTGAGGTCAGGAGTTCGAGACCAGCCTGGCCAACATGGTAAACCCTGCCTCTACTAAAAATATAAAAAAATTAGCCAGGCATGGTAGCACGCACCTGTAATTCCAGCTACTTGGGAGGCTGAGGCAGGAGAATCGCTTGGACCCAGGAGGTGGAGGTTGCAGCAAGCCGAGATCGCGCTACTGCACTCCAGCCTGGGCGACAGAGCAAGACTTCGTCTTAAAAATATGGATATATACTGCATTGTATATACTTTTAATTTGCTAAGAGTGTAGATCTTAAGTGTTCTCACCACATGTTAAAAAAAAAGAAAAA
>NW_012114463.1:0-1026 GCF_000951035.1 Colobus angolensis palliatus | reverse complement strand
CTCAGCCTCCCCAGTAGCTGGGACTACAGGCGCCCACCACCTCGCCCGGCTAGATTTTTGTATTTTTTAGTAGAGACAGGGTTTCGTCATGTTGGCCATGCTGGTCTCGAACTCCTGACCTCAAGTGATCCGCCCTCCTCAGCCTCCCAAAGTGCTGGGATTACAGGTGTGAGCCACTGTGTCCAACCTTTTTTTTTTTTTAACAGGGTCTCACTCTGTCACCCAGGCTGGAGAACAGTGGCACGATCTCGGCTCATTGCAGCCTCTGTGACCCCCTCCCCAGGCTCAAGAGCTCCTCCTACCTCAGCCTCATGAGTAGCTGGGACCACAAGCTATGCTCGGCTAATTTTTGTATTTTTAGTAGAGACAGGATTTCACCATGTTGCCCAGGCTGATCTTGAACTCCTGAACTCGAGCAATCCACCCACCTTGGCCTCCCAGCTTATGCTGGGATTACAGGCCTGAGCCACTGCGCCTGCCCAAGGATTTGCCTCTCACCATTTCCCTCCCTCCTGGTGCTGGCTGCTTATGATACCCATCTTTCACGAAACACCTTCCATCTCTACACCAGGTCTACTTGTTCTTCCCCCACCTGTCAAACGCTTGTCCCAGCAAAACCGCCTTCTCCGTGATGCCATTTTAGCATTCCCAGCCCTAGCACCATTCCTACTGCACTCTTAATCTGACATTGTAGTTTTCATCTATACAAGTTTGAGCTGGGTCTACTTTGTATCTTCCATGTCTCTATTTAACTTCTAAATATATAGAAGACATTTATAATAATGTTTAATGTCCACATGTTATTTCTAGTATACGTCATGTCTGAACCAGTTTCAGTGGACTCAGTACAGCTCACAGTTTCCTGCCTCTTGGCATGCCTTGTCATTTTTTAATGGATGCCAGATGTTGCAAATTTTTTACCTCTGTGGGTGCTGGACATTTTCTGTCTTCCTTTTTTTTTTTGAGACAGAGTCTCGCTCTGTCACCCAGGCTGGAGTGCAGTGGTGCGATCTTGGCTCACTGCAA
>NW_012114462.1:12193-12569 GCF_000951035.1 Colobus angolensis palliatus | reverse complement strand
TTTGTATTTTTAGTAGAGATGGGGTTTCACCATGTTAGCCAGGATGGTCTCGATCTCCTGACCTTGTGATCCACCCGCCTCGGCCTCCCAAAGTGATGGGATTGCAGGCATAAGCCACCACACCTGGCCCACGACCAGCTAATTTTTAGATTTTTTTGTAGACATGGGGTTTCACCGTGTTGCCCAGGCTAGTCTCAAACTCCTGGGCTCAAGTGATCATCCTGTCTTGACCTCCCAAAAGTGCTGGGATCACAGGTGCACACCACTGGGCACTGGCCTATTATTATTATTATTATTATTTTAAGCAGTCTGAGTCCTTTCTACATTGGTGTGTTCACTGTGTGTCTTCCGTGTTTGGTATGTAATAGGAGCTCAG
>NW_012114462.1:7220-8895 GCF_000951035.1 Colobus angolensis palliatus | reverse complement strand
GGGCTGGTCTTGAACTCCTGACTTCAAATGATCCACCTGCCTCAGCTTCCCAAAGTGCTAGGATTATAGGCATGAGCCACTATGCCCAGCCCATACCTCTTCATTTTATAAGGATAGTGGTCATTTGGATTAGGGTCCATCCTAATGACCTTGATTTAATTCATTCTTTATTCAATTTATTTTTATTTTGGGGGGTTGGAGTCGTGTTCTATCACCCAGGTGGGAGTACAGTGACCTGATCACAGCTCACTGCAACATGGAGCTCCTGGGATTAGGCCACCTCAGCCTCCTGAATAGCTGGGACTACAGGATGATTTTTAAATTTTTTTTTTTTGAGACAGGCTCTTGTTCTGTTGCCCAGGCTGTAGGGCAGCAGTGTGAACATGGCTCACTGCAGCCTTTATTTCCTAGGGTCAAGCAATCCTCTCACCCCAGCCTCCTGACTAGCTGGGACCACAGGTGCATGCTACCACACCTGGCTAACTTTTAAATTTTTTGTAGAAATGAGGTCTCATGGCTGGGCACAATGGCTCACACCTGTAATCCCAGTACTTTAGGAGGCTGAGGTGGGCGGATCACCTTAGGTCAGAAGTTCAAGACCAGCCTGGCCAACATAGTGAAACCCCATCTCTACCAAAAATACAAAAATTAGCTGGGCATGGTGGCAGGTGCCTTTAGTCCCAGCTACTCAGGAGGCTGAGGCAGGAGAATCGCTTGAACCTGGGAAGCAGAGGTTGCAGTGAGCCTAGATCATGCCACTGCACTCCAGCTTGGGTGACAGAGCAAGACTCTGTCTCAAAAAAGGAAAAAAAAAAAAAAAGAAATGGGGTCTTGCTATGTTGCCCATGCTGGTCTTAAACTCCTGGCTTCAAGTGATCCTCCCATCCCAGACTCCTATGTAGCTGGGACCGCAGTCATACACCACCACACCTGGCTAGATGACTTTTTTTTTCTTTTTTTATAAAATAGAGACAGGATCTTGCTATGTTGCCCAGGCTGGTCTCAAGCTCCTGGGCTCAAGCAGTCCTCCCACCTCAGCCTCTTAAAGCAATGGGATTACAGGCGTGAGTCACTGTGTCTGGCCTAAATCAGTAAGACCGTGAGTGAAGCAGGTTGCCCTTCATAAGTAGGTGGACCTGGTCGGGTGCAGTGGCTTATGCCTGTAATACCAGCACTTTGGGAGGTCAAGGCAGGCAGGTCATTTGAGGTCAGGAGTTCAAGACCAGCCTGGCCAACATGGCGAAACCCCTGTCAGGCGCGGTGGCATGCGCCTGTAATCCCAGCTACTTGGGAGGCTGAGGCATGAGAATCACTTGAACCCAGGAGGTAGAGGTTGCAATGAGCCAAGATCATGCCACTGCACTCCAGCCTGGGCGACAGAGTGAGACTTTGTCTAAGAAAAAAAGATAGAGAAGAAGAAGAAACATTGAAAATATTGAAAATAATGTATCGCCAATAGTTCCAATGCCTGATGCCTTTGGGGGACTTATTTTTACTGTTTGTTTGTTTGTTTGTTCTGCTGACTCTCACTCATGGTGGCTTATGTTCTTGTATGTTTTATAATTTTGATTGTGATCAAACAGGCAAGAATCCTGAGGGCCCTGACTAAGGGTCTGTTATTTCGGGAAAGATTCGTTCTTACTTCTTCCAGGCATCTCAGGGACTACTTTTCTTT
>NW_012114462.1:5926-7140 GCF_000951035.1 Colobus angolensis palliatus | reverse complement strand
TCTGTCGCCCAGGCTGGAGTGCAGTGGCCAGAACTCAGCTCACTGCAAGCTCCGCCTCCCGGGTTCACGCCGTTCTCCTGCGTCAGCCTCCCGAGTAGCTGGGACTACAGGCGCCCGCCACCTCGCCCGGCTACTTTTTTTGTATTTTTTAGTAAAGACGGGGTTTCACCGTGTTAACCAGATGGCCTCGATCTCCTGACCTCGTGATCCGCCCGTCTCGGCCTCCCAAAGTGCTGGGATTACAGGCTTGAGCCACCGCGCCCGGCCGGGACTACTTTTCATTTGATTTCTCAGCATGGAGTTCCCCAGAAAATCCCTTAAGGTAACTGGACCCTCAGCACTAACTTCCCCTCCTCTGTGTCCCTTGGAGATTTCAGTTACTTTTTTGTGAACTTAGCTGATAACTTAAAAGCATGTTTGCTGTATTTCATTCAGTGTTTTTGTTGCTATTGCCTTTTACTCTGTCACCCAGGCTGGAGTGCAGTGGCACATTCATAGCTCATTGGAGCCTTGAACAGATGGCTCAAGCGATCCTCCCTCGTCAGCCTCCCAAGTAGCAGGGACAAAAGATACGCGCCACTACACCTGGCTAATTATTTATTTTTTTATAGACAGGGTCTCACTAAGTTGTCCAGGCTGATCTCAAACTCCTGACCTCAAGCCATTCCTCCCGCCTCACCCTCTGGAGGCACTGGGATCACAGGTGGGAGCCACCACACTCAGCCTGGCCCAGCTCATGTACAGGATTTTTGTGGGTTTTGCTTGTTTATTTTTGAGACAGTCTTGCTCTGTCGCCCAGGCTGGAGTGTAGTTGTGTCATCTTAGCTCAGTATAACCTCCACCTCTTGGTGGATTTGAATTCAGAATTCAAATGAACTCTGAATGTGCAGCCTGGGCTGGGCAGGGCATTCATGCACAACCTAGAAATTGCATGCAGCATCTGGAAGAGTGAGGGAGAGAAGGGGAGGAGAGAGGAGGAGGCATGTGGAAACTGGAAGATTCAGTGATTAACAGTTGCCCGGCCGGGCGTGGTGGCTCACGCCTATAATCCCAGCACTTTGGGAGGCTGAGGTGGGTGGATCACCTGAGGTCGGGAGTTCGAGACCAGCCTGATCAACAGGTAGAAACCCTGTCTCTACTAAAATACAAAATTAGCCAAGTGTGGTGGTGCATGCCTGTAATCCCAGCTACTCGAGAGGCTGAGGCAGGAGAAT
>NW_012114462.1:0-439 GCF_000951035.1 Colobus angolensis palliatus | reverse complement strand
ACACACACACACACACACACATCTGGGCCAGGCGCGGAGGCTGAGGCAGGAGAATTGCTTGAGCCCAGGAGGCGGAGGTTGCAGTGAGACAAGATCATGCCACTGCACTCCAGCCTGGCCAACAGGGCAAGACTCTGTCTCAAAAAAAAAAAAAAAAGAAGAAGAAGAAGAAGAAGAAAGAAAGAAAATGTGGTTCATCTAAAAGACGGAGCTTTGTCAAAATCATTCCCACCTGCTCTGAAAGGTTGTGCTAACGAAGAAATACAGGCCAGGAGCGGTGGCTCACACCTGTAATCCCAGCACTTTGGGAGGCTGAGGCAGGCAGATCACTGGAGGTCAGGAGTTCGAGACCAGCCTGGCCAACATGGTGAAACCCAGTCTCTACAAAAAACAAACAGGACCAGGTGCAGTGGCTCATGCCTGTAATCCTCAACACTTT
>NW_012114461.1:17358-19005 GCF_000951035.1 Colobus angolensis palliatus | reverse complement strand
AAAAAAAAAAAAAGGAAACTGAGGCATAGACAGATTTAAGTAACATGCTAAAAGACACAGATTTTTTTTTTTTTGAGAAATATAATGATTTTGAGCATGGGATTTAGAGTCTTACAGACTTGGCTTTATGCCTTGCTTGTCCTCTAAGCACAGTAACTGTTATTTGTCAAAGTGTACCAAATGGCAGAGAAAATAAATTTAAAGAAGCACACAGGCCTTGTAAAAAAAATAAGCCAGATAGTCATTTATCCACACTCTGAAAATACTCTAATGGAACTTTAGAAAGTAATAGATGGATAGACACATGGACACATGGGTGAATGGATGAATAATGGAAAAATCATATTTTTCATTTTTTTCTTTTGGTCTCTGTGTAACACATACATATCTATGCAAGAATTTTAAAGATTCATTCCTGGCACAAAATATTTGCAAATGCCTCTGGTAAATAATTACTAGTTTTTAATCCTGATCATTGATTATGACAAGGAGATTCTAAATATTCAAACTATAATACAAAGACTGATTTTATTTCTAGTTCCCTGTTTTTCCTCCCTTTTTATTCTCTCCAGTACACTTTTATTTTTCCCTTATGTACGCTTTTCCATCAATTTCTACTATATTTTACTTTCTTAACAAAAAGCAACATGGAAAACTGAATTTCACAAACATTTATTATTTCTAAACATTTATAGGTTGGATTTCATTTTGTATGTGTATTTTCAAAGGTGATTATTGAATTAAGATGTATAATATATTGTATCCTTCCTTGAAATCAGTGTGAAAAACAAATAAAGAAGTGAAATATTAATAATTCACTTATCCTCTGTAGAACATGTCTAAGCCTACATTGTGCTGGTAATCCAACTATTATATACTTTTATTTATTTGTTCCTGAATAAAAATTGTCAATAGACTGATTAATGTGAGATTAACAAAAGAGTATATACTGCAGCTGGCAAAATTTATACTGAGAACATGGCCCTTCCTCTTGATATTATATATGTCCTGATTCCAAATATTCAGTCCTTTATAGACTCAAGGCTATTGCTTGGGGACTGAGTCTGCCCCTTGCAGAGAGCTCATTTATTTCCCCCTCCAAAATAGATTTCATTTTTCTTTTGTGCATCATCAGTACATTTCTAAAGTCTGATGGTAAATTTTATAGTGGCAATGTGCAGAAGAATTTAATTTAGTTTTGAGTTCTCAGGTTGGCTAGCAGTGCTAGTGGGAGTTTTATTACTACTATTTGATTTTCAAAAATGCATTACTGTTTCAAAATAGAAAATATCCAAAACACCAGCTTATTTCAGAGGAATGAAATGGAAGAGAGTGGAAAAGAAAGTCGAAAATAGCAATTCAAAGTAAATTTTTTACTTTGCATTTTTGAAGCTTAGGGCGTGTTTGTGGATACTGTGGATAAGTAGCGTGGTAAACGTCAATTATTAAATCTCCATATTTTATAAATAAATCAGACTAAACTATTTTCCTTAACTTTTTCCTTTGTCCTTTTATTAAGAAATTATATATGCTACTCTTGCTTTGCAAAAAATTGAGAACTTTGTTTTAACCTAATATTTAAGTTCTAATATTACTGGATGCAAGTTCAATAACAATAAAAAGAAGCCTAAAACACAAACCTCCTCT
>NW_012114461.1:12830-15137 GCF_000951035.1 Colobus angolensis palliatus | reverse complement strand
CTGGCCAACATGGCAAAACCCTGTCGCTACTAAAAATACAAAAATTAGCTGTACCTAGTGGCAGGTGCTTGTAATCCAGCAACTCAGGAGGCTGAGGCAGGAGAATCGCTAAAAGCCCGGAAGGGGCGGTGGCAGTGAGCTGAGATCATGCCAATGCATTCCAGCCTGGGTGACAAGAACAAGACTCTTGTCTCAGAAAAAAAAAAAAAAAGTTTACACAAAACGTTAATTCTTAAGTTCCATGGTAATACAATATGTTTATAATATGAAAGGTGAGTAGTTACCTTTTATACCATTATTTGGCCAAAGTTGTCTTAGAGGCACAAAATAAATTATTTTCCAGGGACTTACTTTTCATATGAATTATGAAAGAGAAGTCAAATATTAAAATACCATTACAGGCTGGGCGCGGTGGCTCACGCTGGTAATCCCAGCACTTTGGGAAGCTGAGGCGGGAGGATCACAGGTCAGGAGATCAAGACCATCCTGGCTAACATGGTGAAACCCCGTCTCTACTAAAAATACGAAAAATTACCGGGCGTGGTGGTGGGCGCCTGTAGTTCCAGCTACTCGGAGGCTGAGGCAGGAGAATGATGTGAACCCGGGAGGCAGAGCCTGCAGTGAGCCGAGATCGCGCCACTGCACTCCAGCCTGGTGGACAGAATGTGACTCCGTCTCAAAAAAATAAATAAATAAATAAAAATAAAAAATAAAAAACTACCATTACAATCTATCTGATAGAGCACAAAAACTCTGAAGACCTTGTATTTCTATAATGGTTTCTCTCTCTTTTTTTTTTTCGTACAATCAGGTTAGATGGACTATACCAGATAAATCATCTTCCGGATATTGCTACAATTACTGCCCACTTCGGAGAAAGCTATAGGCATAAAACTTGAATAATGTACGCAATATCATTTCTAAAGTTTGGATTGGGATGCTAAATTTTCTAGTAAACCCTGAATTTATTATTGCTTGTGAGAGATTGCCATCAAATAAAAGAGATCACAAGAATGAAACAGGACCACTTAAAGCAAAGAGTTTAAGTTACATAGCAAGCTCTGTCCTTCGTTTAATAATACCTTTTAGCTCACCTCCCCCACCTCACTCCCTGCTGACATAGACTAGCACGGACAGTAGACTATAGACTATAACTGGTGATTGAGGACTTTGAAGGATGTTGTAATTGTATTACTTATAAAATTTAGTAAAACCCTTTATAATACATGTATTAGTTCATTCTCATATTGCTATGAAGAACTACGGGAGACTGAGTAATTTGTGAAGAAAACAGGTTTAATTGATTCACAGTTCCTCAGGCCATACAGGAAGCATGGCTAGAAGGCCTCAGGAAACAATAATCGTGGCAGAAGGTAAAGGGGAAGAAAGCACCTCTTACCGTGGTGGAGCAGGAGAGAGAGAGAGAGAGTGAAGAGGGAAGTGCCACACACTTTTAAACCATCAGATTTCATGAGAACTCACTCGTTATTACGAGAACAGCAAAGGGGAAATCCACCCCCATTATTCAATCACCTCCCACCAACTTCCTCCTCCAACACTGGGAAGTACAAGGCTACATGAGATTTGGGTGGGAACACAGAGCCAAACCATACCAACACAGTTTACCTTTGCTCCATGTAGTTTGACTTCCATGAAATGGAGAACCCAATGAGGACAGTGAAATATCCTGAAATTTACTGTACAAGTATTCTGCCTTACTATCGGCATAACATGCTTCCCTGCACCAGAATAAATTATACTGAAATAAGACCAAATGGGTGGGCGCCTTGACTCACGTCTATAATCACAGCACTTTGGGAGGCTGAGGTGGGTGGATCACGAGGTCAAGAGATCGAGACCATCCTGGCCAACATGGTGAAACCCCATCTCTACTAAAGAAAACTACAAAAATTAGCTGGGCGTGGTGGCATGCATATGTAGTCCCAGCTACTAGGGAGCCTGAGATAGGAGAATTGCTTGAACCCGGAGGCAGAGGTTGCAGTGAGTGGAGATCATGCCACTGCACTCCAGCCTGGTGACAAAGCAAGACTCCATCTCAAAAACAAACAAAATAGCAACAAAAAATAGTAAGACCAGGCTGATTCATGCTAAATTATAAAGAAAATACAACTTAAAAGGTCACTAGCTCTTTTGTCAATTTATCCAAATGAGAACCTTTCCATGAACCTTTCATGTGATACATAAACTTAAGGTAGGCATGACTCTAAGTATAAAGGTAATTAATAAAAATAAGTAAACAATTGGAATTGAGTGTTATCACAGAATCTGTCTTTTCCCAAATAACTT
>NW_012114461.1:9723-11098 GCF_000951035.1 Colobus angolensis palliatus | reverse complement strand
CTGGAGATGAACCCCTTGGCCTCATTTCTTCCTCTCTAATGACATGGAATAAAGACTATTCCCTCCTTTATGATCATATTTAAATTAACTCTCAAGTTCTTCTTTTCTATTATATATGTTAACGTTGCTTAGGCCACTATAGACCTAAGATTGCCTAAATCGCTTTTGCCTGCACCTTCCTTTTGTATTGGATCTTGGAAGTGTGGTCCTCTTTCAAATTTTGTGCTTTGACAAGTTTATTCCCCCAATCTACATTTATTTAAACACTCCCAATGCAACCAATTTGAATTTGCAGATACTTGCTCTGCTTACTTACACTGGAGAAGTTTGTCACAATATTCACAGACTCTCTTTAAAATCAGTGAGAGAGCAGCCAGATGCGGTGACTCACGCCTGTAATCCCAGCACTTTGGAAGGCCCAGATGGGTGGATTACGAGGTCAGGAGATCCAGACCATTCTGGCTAACATGGTGAAACCCCTTCTCTACTAAAAGTACAAAAAAATTAGCTGGGTGTGGTGGTGGACACCTGTAGTCCCAGCTACTCAGGAGGCTGAGGCAGAAGAAAGGCATGAACCTGGAAGGTGGAGCTTTCAGTGAGCTGAGATTGTGCCATCACTGAGAGGTGGAGCTTGCAGTGAGCCAAGATGGTGCCACTGCACTGCAGCCTGGGCGACAGAGCCAGACTCCATCAAAAAAAAAAAAAAGAAGAAGAAGAAGAAGAAAAAAAGAGAAAGAAGGAAAGAGAGAAAGAGAGAGTGACAGAGGGAGGGAGGGAGGAAGGAAGGAAAGAAGGAAGGAAGGAAGCAAGGAAGGAAGGAAAAAGAAAAGAAAGAAAATCAGTGGGAGAGCATTGTGCGACTGTATCTTCAAATTATTTTTCAAAATTTATTTCTGAATTTTAGAAGATACAACTATACCCTTTACCTTCTTCCTTTGCTATTGGCGTTTTAAAAATAAGTCATGGTCATTTTGTCAGTAATGTTATCATGCTTTCATGTTTAGAAAAAGCTTTTTCAAAACTTCAGAGCCATTTTTCTAAAAATGCATTTTTCCTATACAGAGAAATAATGTATGTTGTATTATAATTCATAGCAAATTTTTGCAAACCCTTCTCTTATTTTGAACCATTTATTTGGTTGTCTGTCATATAATATTTATGTCTTTTGGTGTGGTGAGGAAGATAGGTAACAAAAAAGTGACAACTGACTTAATTTTTTAATATTTCTACCTTTTCCTAGTTATGTTAACAACATGTACTCAATCTGGAAAAACTGTTTTAGTTTTCCGAAAGATTGTCATCATAAGAAGAACCACTTAGTTCCCCATTTATGTCTAGTTTTTACTTCTAAATGAGGCTTTAAAAACTCATACCA
>NW_012114461.1:6735-8286 GCF_000951035.1 Colobus angolensis palliatus | reverse complement strand
TTTTGTAAGTGATGATACAAGCCATTTTGTTTATCACTAAAGAGCTGATGGTCCTAGGAATTTAACCACGTCAGTGCAATTTTTTGACATTATTATTATTATTATTATTATTTTTAGACGGAGTCTCACTCTGTCGCCCAGGCTGGAGTGCAGTGAGGTGATCTCGGCTCACTGCAAACTCCGCCTCCCAGGTTCACGCCATTCTCCTGCCTCAGCCTCCCAAGTAGCTGGGACTACAGGTGCCCGTCACCACACCTGGCTGATTTTTTGCATTTTTAGTAGAGACGGAGTTTCACCATGTTAGCCAGGATGGTCTTGATCTCCTGACCTCGTGATCCACCCGCCTCGGCCTCCCAAAGTGCTGGGATTACAGGCATGAGCCACCGTGCCCAGCTACATTATTAACTAGAGAGAAATGGGTGCCCTTTGCAGATAGTTTAAGATTCAGAAACAAAAAGAAGTCGGAGGATCCAAACCACAACTGTAAGGTTGATGCCAAATGACTTTCCATCAAAACTCTTACAAAATTATCCTTGTTTGGTGAGAGTAATGAGCAGGAGCAGGAGCATTGTCATGGTGGAGAAGGACTCTCTGGTGAAGCTTTTCTGGGTGTCTTCCTGAAATAATTTTGGCTAGCTTTCTCAAAACACTCTCATATAAGCAGATATTATTGTTCTCTGGCCCTCCAGGAAGTCAATAAGCAAAATACCTTGAGTGTCCCCCAGAAACTCTTGCCATTACTTTGCTCTTGACTGGTCCTCTTTTGTTTTGAGTGGACCTTGTCTAATTTTTGCTACCCATTGCTTTCATTGTGTTTTGTCTTCAGGATCACACTGGTAAAGCCATGCTTCGCCTCCTGTTACAGGCATTTGAAGAAATGCTTTAAGATCTTGATCCCATTTTTTATTTTTATTTTTTTATTTTTTATTTATTTATTTTTTTTAATTATACTTTAAGTTCTAGGGTACATGTGCATAATGTGCAGGTTTGTTACATACGTATACTTGTGCCATGTTGGTGTGCTGCACCCATCAACTCGTCAGCACCATTTTTTAAACATTTATATTGAAAGCTCTGCTATTGTCTGTAACTAATCTAGATGCAGTGGTTTTAGCACCCATTCTGTGAAAAGCTTGCTCAAGTTTAATTTTTCAGTCAGAATTGTTAAGCTGAACCAGTTGAGCTGTCTTTGGTGTTAGCTATTGTTTCTGCTGTTAGTTGTTGATTCTCTTCAATTAGGACATGAACCAAGTTAATTTTTTCCTCACAAATTGATGTGGATGGTCTATCATTGTGGGCTTCATCTTCAACATCATCTCATCAGTTCTTAAAAAGAGTCATTAATTTTTAAACTGCTGGTTTCTTTGGGGTATTGCCTCTATAAACTTTATATGAAGCAGCACTGATTTCACCATTCTTCCACCCAAGCTTCCTCATAAATTTTGTTTTTGTTCTTGCTTCAGTTTTAGCAGAATTCATGTTTCTCTGATAGGGGCTTTTCATACTTATCCTTCTTAGTTTCTCAAACTAGATTCTGTTCAAACATATAAT
>NW_012114461.1:0-1510 GCF_000951035.1 Colobus angolensis palliatus | reverse complement strand
CTCAAGCCTTGTAATATCATGCTTTGGAAACAGCATTGTCAGTGAATTAATCTCACTCTTTCTTAATTTGTTTGTTTATTTCCCATGACAAATTACCAGGGCTCATAGGTCTACATCTCAGGGTTTCCAGGGTTCTGCTTGTATCATAATTGTTGTCATTAGAAAACATCTTGGAATGTGTATTCTCATTTTTTTTTCCCAAAAATAGATACCCACAGGCAATGATAGGCAAAGAATCTCACATCTTATTTTGTTTGCCTTTCCTCCTTCTACTTCTATACCCGTAGAAGGAGATATACTACCCATGATTAGTAGGGTTCATGGATCACAGATGCAGAATCTGAAAGGGGACTTTTGACATTGCTGATTATGAGAGTTAAGATTAGAGACTACATGGGAATCACATTTGTGTGTGAGGTTTCTCCCATGCCAATGAATGCTGCATTTGGAATCTCATAGGTGACCTAGGAAAGTTTTGCTCTAGACTTTGGGTAGCTTTTCTTATTTTATTTCCCACATTTTTGAGCAGGGTCTCTTTTTTTTTCCCCCCCTAGTTTTGCCTTACTCTTCCATCTATTTGATAAAATCGAAAAGCAGAATAAAAACGTCAAAGAATATCATTTATCCTGTGAGGTTTCTGTCTATTAGGACTACATCTAGCTTATACCAATCGAGACCTCTGGCTTTCAAGAATCTGTCAGTTCCCTTTTCCAGCTATATAATACAAATGTTAATTGGTACTCATTTGGGTCAAGACTTACAGTTTCATTCATCAGGTAAATCAGGCACCATTAACAAATATGTGATAAAATAATATAATAATAGGCTCACTTGAGTTTATCGACATATATTTTTGAGTCATTAATACATGTGTAATTTGAAATTAAAATATCCAAATGCAGTTTCCATGAGGAAATCAAATCAAAAATTTTCAAATCATCACAGACAAATTTGTTAAAGGTCACTGATGATGAATGATCTTATAACTCTTAGTTTTGGTGTAAACGTTACAATTTTGAAAGAAACATCGCAAGACACAGTTGTGATGTGCAGCATCTCTCAGGGTTATTCATAATCCTGCTAACTTAAAACGGTGACAGTGAACTTTCCATAATATTTTTCTATGGGTATTTTTTCAGTATTTCATAAATAGCTTGTTACGTGTACAATTCTGAGTTATTTACATAAGATTTCTGTCCTTTTGGCTAAAATTACTACCATTGCAGGTGATCATAGTTTCTGTAATCAGCAAGTAATCAGTAAGTAAACATTCTACTTTACTATAGTGTCAGTAGCTTAATTTTTTTTCCATTTGCAGGAAAGTAAATATTTTCAGTTTTGTGTTCTTAAAGTTCCAACCGGGCTGCTATCAAGCTTACATATCTCAGGGAAGCAAACTTAATATCAAATAAATGTAAAATGTACATTAAAAATAAAATTTATAGGGCCATTTAGATTTCAATATATGCAGTATAGTATTTTTCATTTTACTTTTTATCTTAATAAAACA
>NW_012114460.1:21065-21465 GCF_000951035.1 Colobus angolensis palliatus | reverse complement strand
GCTAATTTTGTATTTTTAGTAGAGATGGGGGTTTCACCATGTTGGTCAGCTGGTCTCAAACTCCTGACCTCAGGTGATCTGCCCGCCTCGGCCTCCCAAAGTGCTGGGATTACAGTCGTTAGCTACTGTGCCCAGCCAAGAGGGAGAAGATCTTGTACCAACTCTAGATTCTGACAGAGCTTGAGCCTTCACTCACACCCTTTGGACCCCTCCTACCTGTTCATCTACAAGTGCGTTAAGATTTCAGAATGGAAAGGAGTGGGGTCATGTTCAAGCTGCCATCTGCCCATGATACAGATCTATATTCTCAGCCGTGGTTTTTTTTTTTTCTGAGACGGAGTTTCTCTCTTGTTGCCCAGGCTGGAGTGCAATGGCACGATCTTGGCTCACTGCAACCTCT
>NW_012114460.1:15583-16130 GCF_000951035.1 Colobus angolensis palliatus | reverse complement strand
TCAGCTGGATATGGTTTTGCATGCCTTACTACTCAGGAGGCTGAGGCAGGAGGATCGTTTGAGCCCAGGAAGTTAAGGCTGCAGTGAGCTATGATCATGCCACTGCACTTCAGCCTGGGCAAGACAGTGAGACCCTGTCTTAAACAAAAAAGCTGAGGATCTGAAAAATCCCCTTAAAGCTATGGGTAGTCACTGTACTCCTGGGGTACATCAAAACTTTCCAAAGGAATGCAAGCAAGGAAAGTTTTAAAGGAATTGGTTTTTAGATCATCATCTTCCACATGGTCTTTTTCTTCATTTTTTGCATTGGTAGACTATATTTAATATTTTAAGAAAAATTGTGAATAAGCCTAAAACATTTTTTAAAATAATTTTTAATTTTTGTGGTTACAGAGTAGGTAATAAATATATTCATGGGGTCCATGAGATGTTTTGATATAGGCATGTGATGGGCAATAATCACATCATGGAAAATGTGGTATCTGTATCTGTCCCCTCAAGCATTTATCCTTTGTGTTACAAGCAATCCAATTATACCCTTAGTTGG
>NW_012114460.1:8326-9074 GCF_000951035.1 Colobus angolensis palliatus | reverse complement strand
AGTGCTGGGATTACAGGCTTGAGCCACCGGGAAATTTTAATTTAAATTTAGACGAACTTTTGTTGTTATTGCAGAGATGATGGTTAATAACAGATTTTATTTTTATTTTTTGAGATAGAGTCTTGGTCTGTCACCCAGGCTAGAGTACCATGTTGTGATCAGGGCTCTCTGAAGCCTCAGCTTCCTTGGCTCAGGTGATCCTCCCACCTCAGCCTTCTGGGTAGGACTGTAGGTGTACGCCACCACACCTAGCTAATTTTTTTGTATTTTTAGTAGAGATGGGGTTTTGCTATGTTGGCCAGGCTGTTCTCAAACCCCTGGGCTCAAGTGATCTGCCAGCCTTTGCTCCCAAAGCACTGGGATTACAGGTGTGAGCCACTGTGCCCAGCTAATAACAGACTTTAAAACATACAAATATATTACATTAGGATGAAATTGTGAGAAAAATAAATGTTCAAAGAGAAAAAGCGATGACATAATAAAATTTCTGACTGCTAAGAAGAGCTTTTTCTTGTATTTTTAAAAGATAGGAACTAGGTATCATATCATTTTGGTGTATGTAGTATTTATGCCACTGGATATATTTAAGAGTAATCTAATTATTTTAGGCTGGGTGTGGTGGCTCACACCTGTAATCCCAGCACTTTGGGAGGCCGAGGTGGATGGATCACCTGAGGTCAGGAGTTCGAGACCAGCCTGGCCAACATGGCGAAACCCCGTCTCTACTAAAAATACAAAAATTGGCCAG
>NW_012114460.1:7439-8057 GCF_000951035.1 Colobus angolensis palliatus | reverse complement strand
CTCCTGCCTCAGCCTCCCGAGTAGCTGGGACTACAGGCGCCCACCACCACGCCCGGCTAATTTTTTTGTATTTTTAGTAGAGACAGGGTTTCACCGTGTTAACCAGGATGGTCTCGATCTCCTGACCTCCTGATCCGCCCGCCTTGGCCTGCCAAAGTTCTGGGATTACAGGCGTGAGCCACCGGCACCCGGCCCAAAAAATTATTTTAAATTGTCAATATTGATAATATGCTGGACATTACAGTCTTTGTAACAATTTAAACTTAAGGGTACTTAGTTTTTGCAGGAAATATGAGAGGAAAGTAGCTGAAAGACCACTGTTGGCCCAACATGGTGGCTCACACTTGTAATCCCAGCACTTTGGGAAGCTGAGGCTGGCAGATCACTTGAGGCCAAGAGTTTGAGACCAGCCTGGCTAACATAGTGAAACCCCATCTCTATTAAAAATACAAAAGTAGCTGGGCGCGGTGGCTCAAGCCTGTAATCCCAGCACTTTGGGAGGTTGAGACGGGCGGATCACGAGGTCAGGAGATCGAGACCATCTGGCTAACACGGTGAAACCCTGTCTCTACTAAAAAAATACAAAAAAACTAGCTGAGTGAGGTGGCGGGCGCCTAT
>NW_012114460.1:0-1369 GCF_000951035.1 Colobus angolensis palliatus | reverse complement strand
AAAAAAAAAAATAAAAAGAAAAAGAAATTTTTTACCTACCTGTGGATTTTTCTTTCTGACTTGGCTTCACTGAATTGTGAACTTTGCTCCTACTTTTAATAGGAAAGGTGGCTGGGTGTGGCAGGAGCACTTTGGAAGTCCGAGGCAGAAGGACTATCTGAGGCCAGGAGTTTGAGACCAGCCTGGGCAACATAGCAAGACCTCATCTCTACAGAAAATAAAAAAATAAATAAAATAGGAAAGGCTCCTATAACTCACTGGGTGGGAGGAAGAATGAGGTGCTGGCAGTACATGTTGCCTACTGAAAAGGAACAACTTGGCCGGTCACGGTGACTCACCCCTGTAATCCCATCACTTTGGCCACCAGCCTGGCCAACATGGTGAAACCTCGACTCTACTAAAACTATACAAATTAGCTGGGTGTGATAGTGCATGCCTGTAATCCCAGCTACCTGGGAGGCTGAGGCATGAGAACTGCTTGAACCTGGGAGGTGGAGGTTGCAGTGAGTTGAGATTGTGCCACTGCACTCCAGTCTGGATGACAGAGCATGACTCTGTCTCAAAAACAAACAAAACAAGGAACAACTCTGTTTTTCTGGCTAGATAACTAATAAACTTCAGCATCTTAAGGAGAGCCATGAGATGGGACAGGCCCTACAGCAGGCCAGAAATGTCATGGTAAGTGTTGATTGACCTTACACCACCATTGGGTCTCCTGTGAAGATCAAGAATGGAGAATCCTGGGTGGTTAGTAGATGGTGATACTAAGCTGTGGTGGTGAAGGAAGGTTTCCAAACCTTTGTAAAGTACATCTCCTTATAGAGAGCTTGGAATTTGGGGTTAGTGGTTTTCCTCCCCAGTGCCCCTGTTGCCTGCTTAGTGACTATTTGATCTCACCTACCCATTTTTTGCTCTACAGCAATCATGGGTGCTTGTCTCTAAAGAGCTGATATCCTTGCTTCACTTATCCCTGTTGCATTTAGAAGAAGATAAAACTACTGTGAGTCAGGAGGTAAGCAGCATGAAGATGGAGGTAGAGGCCTGTGGTGGGACTAAAAGCCATAAAGAGGAACCAGACACATCAACTGATTCTTATTGTATACTCTCAGCATACAGAAATCTTGGTCTCTTGCTGTTTTGATTTACTGAAGAAATTGAGGGCAAAGCTCCAGAGCCTCAAAGCAGAAAGGGAGGAGGCAAGGCACAGAGAGGAAATGGCTCTCAGAGCCAAGGATGTGGTAAGGTGCCAGGCATTTGTTCTTGTATGTGGGAGGTTTCCACCTCAAGGTTCCTGTAGGAACACAAATGCACTTTAGACATAGATGGGTGGCCTAAGAACTGCCTGCCCTGGAGTGTAAAGAACTGATCT
>NW_012114459.1:17344-17934 GCF_000951035.1 Colobus angolensis palliatus | reverse complement strand
TTTATAGGCCGGGAGCGGTAGGTTAAGGCCGGGTGCGGTGCCTCAAGCCTGTAATCCCAGCACTTTGGGAGGCCGAGGTGGGTGGATCACCTGAGGTCAGAAGTTCGAAACCAGCCTGGCCAACATGGTGAAATCCCGTCTCTACTAAAAATACAAAAATTAGCCAGCGTGGTGGCAGGCACCTGTAATCCCAGCTACTCAGGAGACTGAGGCAGGAGAATCGCTTGAACCCCAGAACAGGTGGTTGCAGTGAGCCGAGATCACGCCACTACACTCCAGCCTGGGAGACAGAGCGAGACTCCATCATAAAATAAAATAAAATAAAATAAAATAAAATAAAATAATAATCATGGCTCGGACTAGGGCAAGAGGAGAGAAGCACCCAGTTCAGGTACAAAATTTAAGGAGGCACTAAAAATTAAGTAAGCAAGGCAAATATTGTTTCAATGCAGTATTTTAAAAACTCAATGCAAAACCAGCGTGGCCAATATGGTGAAACCAAAAAAATACAAAAACTACAAAAATACAAAAAAAATACAAAATACAAAAAAATACAAAAAATACAAAAAAATACAAAATAACAAAAAATA
>NW_012114459.1:12161-12574 GCF_000951035.1 Colobus angolensis palliatus | reverse complement strand
GGGGGGGGGAGGAGAATGGCGACAGGTAGTAGGATCTGCTGAAGGCAAGAGGCTTCACTGTGATGATGGAGCCCCACACCTCGAGTTTCCCGCAGCCCAGAATCTGGTAGCAGACCATGGTATCATCGCATCTTTGTTCCTACAAGGATGGGACGTGGTCTGCCTCATCTCCCGGGGACATCAGGAGCGCTTTCCAGACTCCGGGTGATCGGGGAATAGCTCCCAGTATGGTCTTAGTTGGGGTCTCCTCCTGACCCATGTTAATCCATGAACGCCCCATGATGAGGGCTAGTGAGGGCCTCTCCTTGGAGTCAAGGACCAGAAATGTGTTTATGAGGCGTTCTAGTTCTATGGAAATGAGAAACGGGATCTCCTGTCATCATTCACACAGTATTAGTGTCGTCCTCAGCCCC
>NW_012114459.1:6318-6649 GCF_000951035.1 Colobus angolensis palliatus | reverse complement strand
AGTAGAGGCAGGGTTTCACCATGTTGGCCAAGCTGGTCTGGAACTCAGCTGACCTCAGGTGACCCACCCGCCTCGGCCTCCCAAAGTGCTGGGATTACAGATGTGAGCCGCCGTGTCCAGTCTCCCACATTTCTTAAATGATCTGCATCATAAAATGTGGCACTTTAATTATGTGCCATCTGGTTGTTCCTGATTTCCTGGACACCTATGAGTATTATCTCCCAAACTAGATTGCTTAGCTGTGTGGAGATGTGCACCTCAAGGCATGTTCTTGCAAAAACCCACTTCCCCCATTCCCTTCCTGTGGTTAGAACGCTGGGTACAAACAAGT
>NW_012114459.1:5635-5999 GCF_000951035.1 Colobus angolensis palliatus | reverse complement strand
AAGACTCAAAGTAAATATAATGTAATTGTCCATTCTGGGTGATTGGAATATAGATGTTTGATGTATTATAATTGCCTGATTTAAAATGTAAAAAATAGGCTGGACGCAGTGGCTCCTGCCTGTATTCCTAGCACTTTGAGAGGCCGAGGCGGGTCGATCACCTAGGCCAGGAATTCCAGACCAGCTTGGCTAACATGGTGAAACCCCATCTCCACTAAAAATACAAAAATCAGCCAGGTGTGATGGCTGGCACCTGTAATCCCAGCTATTCTGGAGGCTGAAGCAGGAGAATCGCTTGAATCCGGGAGGTGGAGGTGGCAGTGAGCTGAGACCACACCACTGCACTCCAGCCTGGGCAGCAAGA
>NW_012114459.1:0-540 GCF_000951035.1 Colobus angolensis palliatus | reverse complement strand
GGGGCTGAGGACGACACTAATACTGTGTGAATGATGACAGGAGATCCCGTTTCTCATTTCCATAGAACTAGAACGCCTCATAAACACATTTCTGGCCCTTGACTCCAGGGAGAGGCCCTCACTAGACCACACCATGGGGCGTTCAAGGGTCAGGAAGAGACACTAACCCAAGGCTATACTGGGAGCTATTACCCGATCACCCGGAGTCTGGAAAGCGCTCCTGGTCCCCCGGAGATGAGGCAGACCACGTCCCATCCTTGTAGGAACAAAGATGCGATGATACCATGGCCTGCTACCAGATCCTGGGCTGCGGGAAACTCGAGGTGTGGGGCTCCACCATCACACTGAAGCTCCTGCCTTCAGCAGATCCTACTACCTGTCGCCATTCTCCCCATCATATGAAAGAAACTCCTTTAATAAGTATTAAACTTGTACTGGAAAAAATTCAATGAGTAAATAAGATATCATCGTCTTAACAAACTCTGTATTTCTAAGGTGAATGAATAAAGCTGTGACCTCCACAAGGATTTTTTTTTTTTT
>NW_012114458.1:23330-23593 GCF_000951035.1 Colobus angolensis palliatus | reverse complement strand
CAGTTTCCCCGTTCTCACACACCATCAAATGTGGACGTGGACCCAGTTTCCCCCTCTTCTCTCCCACCATCAAAGTGGAAGTGGACTCAATTTCCCTCTGTTCTCACCCACCATCAAATGTGGATTTGGACTCAGTTTCCTCCTGTTCCCACACACCATCACATGTGGAGGTAGTCCCAGCTTCCCCGTTGTCACCCACCATCAAATGTGGACGTGGACTCAGTTTCCCCCTTTCTCACCCACCATCAAATGTGGACGTGGAC
>NW_012114458.1:11902-15806 GCF_000951035.1 Colobus angolensis palliatus | reverse complement strand
TGATGGGTGAATTTAACTTACAGTGTCACACTGTACTTTTCATTGAGCAGTTTTCTAACACTGTTTTCTTGGAACCTGCAGTGTGATATTTTGGAGCACATTGAAACTTATGGTGACAAAGAAATTATCCTCAGACAAAAACTAGAAAGAAGCTTTATGACAGACTGAGTTGGGACGTGTTAACTCAATTCATAGAGTTGTATGATTCTTTTCATGGTTCAGTTTGGTAGCACTGTTTTTGGGGAATCTGAGAAGGGATATTTTGAATCGCATTGAAGCCTATGGTGTCAAAGGAAATAACCTCAGATAAAAACTAGAAAGTTTTCTGAGAAAATTCTTTGAGATGTTTGAATTCATCTCACAGATTTATACCTTTCTTTTCATGGAGCCATTTGCTAGCACCATTTTCGTGGAATCTGCAAAGGAATACTTGGCAGTGCATTGAGGCCTATAGTAAACAAGAAGATATCCTCGGATAAAAACTAGAAAGAAGTTTTCTGAGAAACTCCTTTATGATATGTGAATTTATTTCACAGAACTAAACCTCTCTTTTAATGTAGCAGTTGGGTAACACTGTTTTCGTGGAATCTGCAATAGGATATTTGGGAGTGCATTGAAGCCTATGGTGACAGAGGAAACATCCTCATAAAAAAAACAAAAAGAAGCTTTCTGAGAAACAGCTTTGTGATGTGTGAATTCAGCTCACAGAGTTACACTGTTCTTTTCATTCAGGAGTTTGCTAACACTGTTCTCTTGGAATCTGCAATGGGATATTTCAGAGAACATTGAAGATTATTTTGAGAAAGAAAATATCCTGAGACAAAAAGCAGAAAGAAGCTTTCTGAGAAACTGCGTAGGGCTTTGTGAATTCACCTGACAGACTTCCATGATTCCTTTCATTTAGCAGTTCGGTAGCAGTGTTTTTGGGCAATCAGAGAAGGGATATTTTGGATTGCATTGAAGCCTGTGGTGACAAAGGAAATATCCTCAAATAAAAATTAGAAAGAAGCTTTCTGAAAAAGTTCGTTGTGATGTGTGCATTCATCTGGTAGAGTTTCACCTTCCTTTTCATGGAGCAGTTTGATAACACAGGTTTCATGGATTCTGCAAAGGGATATTTGGGAGAGCATTGAGGCCTATGATTAAAAAGGAAATGTCCTCAGATAAAAACTAGAAAGAATATTGTTGAAAAACTGCTTAGTGATGTGTGAATTCATCTGACTGAGTTACACTGTACTTTTCATTGAACAGTTTGCTAACACTGTTTTCTTGGAATCTAGAATGGGATATTTCAGATCACACAGAATCTTATGATGACAAAGGAAATATCCTCAGACAAAAATCATCAAGAACTTTTCTGAGAAACAGCTTGTGATATGTTAATTCATCTCAGAGAGTTACACGATCCTTTTCATGGAGCATTTTGGTAACACTTTTTTTGGGGAATCTGAGAAGGGGTATTTTGGATTGCATTGAAGCTTAAGGTGACAAAGGAAATATCCTCAGATAAAAACTAGAAATAAAATTTCTGAGAAAGTTTTGGTGATGTGTCAATTCATCTCACAGAGCTACAACTTTCTTTTCATGGAGAACCTTGCTAACACTCTTTACATGGAAACTGCAAAGGGATATTTGGGAGCACATTGAGGCATATAGTGAAAAGTTAAATATCCTGAGATAAAATATAGAAAGAAACTTTCTGAGAAACTACTTTGTGATGTGTGAATACATCTCACAGTGTTACACTGTTCTTTTCATTGAGATTTTTGCTAACAATGTTTTCTTGGAATCTGCAATGGGATATTTTGGAGCACCTTGAAGCTTATAGTGACAAATGAAACATCCTCATGTAAACACTAGAAAGAAGCATTCTGAGAAACTGCTTTGTGATGTGTTAATTCATTTCACAGTCTTACATGATTCTTAAAAGGAGCATTTTGGTAGCACTGTTTTTGGGGATCTGAGAGGGATATTTTGGATCGCATTGAAGCCTATGTTCACAAAGGAAATATCCTCAGATAAAAACTAGAAAGAAGCTTCCTGAGAAATCTTTTTGTGATGTGTGAATTCATCTCACAGAGTTACACTTTTCTTTTTATAGAGCAGTGTCCTAACACTGTTATTTTCGTGGACCCTGCAAAGGGATATTTGGCAGCGCTTTGAAACCTATGGTGAAAAAGGAAATATCCTCAGATAAAACTAGAAATAAGCTTTCTGAGAAACTGTTTTGTGATGGGTGAATTCAACCCACAGAGATACACTATTCTTTTCATTGAGTATTCTGCTTACACTGTTTTCTTGGAATTTGCAATGGCATATTTCGGAGCACACTGAAGCCTATTGTAAAAAATTAAAGCTCCTCAGACAAAAACTAGAAAGAAACTTTCTGAGAAACTCCTTTGTGATTTGTGAATTCGTCTCACAGAGTAACATGATGCTTTCAATGGATCTGTTTGATAGCACTGTTTTTGGGGAATCTTAGAAGGGATATTTATCATGGAATCTGCAATAGGGTATTGGGGTGCACATTGAAGCCTACGGTGACAAAGGAAATATTCTCAGTAAAAACTGGAAGGAAGCTTTCTGAGAAAGTTCTTTGTGATGTGTGAATTCATATCATGGAGTTACACCTTTATCCTCATGGAGCAGTTTGCTACCACTGTTTTTGTGGAATCTGCAAAGGGATATTTGCAAGCACATTGAGGCCTAAGGTGAAAAAGGAAATATCATCAGAGAAAAACTAGAGCGATGCTTTCTGAGAAATTGCTTTGTGATGTTTGAATTCACCTCACAGAGTTACACTGTTCTTTTCATTGAGAAGTTTGCTAACACTGTTTTCTTGTAATCTGCAATGTGATATTGCAGAGCGCATTGAAGCTTATGGTGACAAAAGAAATATCCTCAGACAAAATAAGAAAGAAACTTTCTGGGAAACTGCTTTTTGATTTGTGAATTCATCTCACAATGTTACATGATTCTTTTCATGGATGAGTTTGATAGCACTGTCTGTAGGGAAACTGAGAACAGATATTATGGATCCCATTGAACCCATGGTGACAAAGGCTATAACCTCAGATAAAAACTAGAAAGAGACCTTTTGAGAAAGTTCTTTGTGATGTGTGAATTCATCTCAGAGAGTTACCCCTTTCTTTTCATGGTGCAGTTTTCTAACACTGTTTTTGTGGAATCTGCAAAGGTATATATGTGAGCACATTGAGGCCTATGATGAAAAAGGAAATATCCTCAAATAATAACTAGAAAGAAGCTTTCGAGAAACTGTTTTATGGTGTGTGAATTCATCTCACAGAGTTATACTGTTCTTTTCATTTAGCAGCCTGCTCACACTGTTTTCTTGAAATATTCAATGGGATATTGCAGAACGCATTGAAAGTTTTGGTGACAGATGAAATATATGCATATAAAAACTAGTAAGCTTTCTGAGAAACTGCTTTGTGATGTGTTAATTCATCTCACTGACTCTTACATGACTCCGTTCATGTATCAGATTGGTAGCACTGTTGTTGGGTAAACTGAGAAGGGATAATATGGATCACATTGAAGAATATGGTGACTAAGGAAATATCCTCAGGTAAACACTAGAAAGAAGCTTTCTGAGAAACTGCTTGGTGAGGTGTGAATTGATCTCAGAGTTACATGATTCTTTTCATGCAGCAGTTCAGTAGCACTGTTTTTGGGGATTCTGAGAAGGAGTATTTTGCATTGCATTGAGGCCTGTGTTGACAAAGGAAATATCCTCAGATAAACACTAGAAAGAAGCTTTCTGAGAAACTTCTTTGTGATGTGCAAAATCATCTCACAGAGTTCTACATTGTTTTTTGTGGAGCAGATTGCTAATACTATTTTTGTTGGATCTGCAAAGAGATATTTGGGAGCACATTGAGGC
>NW_012114458.1:9215-11082 GCF_000951035.1 Colobus angolensis palliatus | reverse complement strand
CAAAATTCCTTTTATGGATCAGTTTGATAGCACTGCTTTTGTGAAGTCTGAGAAGGGATATTTTGAAACGCATTGAATCCGATGGTGACTGAGGAAATATCCTCAGGTAAAAACTAGCAAGAAGCTTTCTGAGAAAGTTCTTTGTGTTTTGTGAATTCATCTCAGAGAGTTACACCTTTCTTTTCATGGAGTAGATTATAAACACAGTTTTCATGGATTCTACAAAGGGATATTTGCGAGCACATTGCAGACTATATTGAAAAAGGAAATATATCATAGAAAAACGAGAAAGAAGCTTTCTGAGAAACTGCTTAGTGATGTGAGAATTCAACTGACAGTGTTACACTGTTCTTTTCATTGAGCAGTTTGCTGGCATAGATTTTTTGGAATCTTCAATGTCATATTTTGGAGCGCTCTGTAGCCTACTGTTAAAAAGAAAATATCCTCAGACAAAAAGTAGTCAGAAACTTTCTGAGAAACTTCTTTGTGATTTATGAATTCATCTCACAGAGTTACATGATGTATTCAATGGATCAGTTTGATAGCACTGTTTTTGGGGAAACGGAGGAGGAATATACTGGATCACATTGAAGCCTATGGGGACAAAGGAAATATCCTCAGATAATGTGCAGAAAGAAGCTTTCTGAGAAAATTCATTGGGATGTGTTAATTCATCTCACAGAGCCACACCTTTCTTTTCATGGAGCAGAATGCTAACTCTGTTTTCGTGGAATCTACAAAGGGATATTTGGGAGCACATTGAGGCCTATGGTGAAAAAGGAAATATCCTCAGATAAAAACTAGAAAGAAGGTTTCTGAGAAACTGCTTTGTGATGGGTGAATTCAACTCACAGAGTTACACTGCCCTTTTCATTGAGCAGTTTGCTAACACTGTTTTCTTAGAATCTGCAATGCCATATTTTGGAGCACATTGAAGCCTATTGTTAAAAATTAAATATCTCAGACAAAAACTAGAAAGAAACTTTCTGAGAAACTCCTTTGTGATTTGTGAATTCATCTCACAAGTGTTACATGATGCTTTCAATGGGTTAGTTTCATAGCAGTGCTTTTTGGCAATCTGAGAAGGGATATTTTGGATCACATTGGAGCCTATGGTGACAAAGGAAATATCCTCAGGAAAAAAATAGAAAGAAGCTTTTTGAAAAAATTATTTTTGATATGTGAATTCATATCACAGAGTTACACCTTTATTTTCATGGAGCAGTTTGCTAACACTGTTTCTGAGGAATCTACAAAGGGATATTTGGGAGTGCATTCAAGGCTACAGTGATAAAGGAAATATTCCCATAGAAAAACCAAAAAGAAGGTTTCTGTGAAACTGTTTTGTGATGTGGGAATTAACTCACCACATTACCCTGATCTTTTCATTGAGCAGTTTGTTAACACTGTTTTCTGGGAACCAACAGTGGGGTATTTTGGAGCACATGGAAGCTTATTGTGAAAAAGTAAATATACTTAGACAAACTAAAATGAAACATTCTGAGAAACTGCTCTGTGATTTGTGCTTTGAGATTGGTGAATTTATCTCACAGAGTTACACAATTCTTTACGTGGATCAGTTTGATAGCACTGTTTCTTGGGAAACTCTGATGGAATATTCTGGATCCCTTTGAAGCCTATTTTGACAAAGGAATTATCCTCAGATAAAAACTAGAAAGAAGCTTCCTGAGAAACTTTTTTTTGTTGTGTAAATTCAACCCAGAGAGTTACACTTTTCTTTTCATGGAGCAGTTTGCTAACACTGTTTTTGAGGAATATGCAATGGGATATTTGGGAGTACATTGAGTCCTATGGTGAAAAAGGAAAAATCCTCAGATAAAAAGTAGAAAGAAGTTTTCTGAGAAAC
>NW_012114458.1:0-565 GCF_000951035.1 Colobus angolensis palliatus | reverse complement strand
CGTCTTACAGAGTTATACCTTTCTCTGCATAAAACAGCTTGGTAACACCAAGTCTTACCTTGTAAGACTTGGTAACACGTCTTACAGAGTTATACCTTTCTCTGCATAAAACAGCTGAGAATGAATATTTTGGATCACATTTAAGCCTATGGTGAAAAAGGAAATATCCTGAGATGAAAACTAGAAAGAAGCTTTCTGATAAACTGCTTTGTGATGTGAAAATTCATCTCACAGAGTCACACTGTTTATTTCATTGAGCAGTTTGCTAACACTGTATTCTTCGAATCTGCAATGGAATATTTCAGAACACATTGAGGCCTATAGTGAAAAAGGCAATATCATCAGATAAAAACTACAAAGAAGCTTTCTGTGAAACTGCTTTGTGATGTGGGATTTCAACTCCCAGACTTACACCATTCTCTTCATTGAGAAGTTTACTAACACTTTTTTTCGTTTAATCTGCAATGGGGTATTCAGGAGCACTTTGAGGAATATGGTGAAAAAGGAAATATCCTCAGATAAAAACTAAAAAGAGTTTTTCTGTGAAACATCTTTGTGATATGTG
>NW_012114457.1:9547-9919 GCF_000951035.1 Colobus angolensis palliatus | reverse complement strand
TCCCAGGCAATCAGACTTCCATAAAGGGGCATTTGAAGAGCCTACCCCAACAGACTGAAGTGTGGTTGTTGCTTTTTGAATTCTCATTCACTGAAAATTCATCTTTCAATCTGTTCCTCACTTTCTTAGTGCTTAGAGCTATGTAGTACTCTTTTTAATAATTAGCAATCAGATTTCTGTAAAAGCAAAAAAACTCTTGCAAAATTATCTTTAGAAAAAGTTGCTGATTAGAGAGCACTGGTTCTTGCTAAAAGTGCTGTGGATTACTCGGCAGCATGCATCTTTATTCATGAACACCCTTTGAAATTCAGTTTTGCATGTATTTAATGTAATTTTTCTTCAAAATGAATGAAGTTATTTAAAAATGATAAT
>NW_012114457.1:3197-4392 GCF_000951035.1 Colobus angolensis palliatus | reverse complement strand
TTCCACAATGGTTGAACTAATTTACACTCCTACCAACAGTGTAAAAGCATTCCTATTTCTCCACATCCTCTCCAGCATCTGTTGTTTCCTGACTGTTTAATGATCGCCATTCTAACTGGCATGAGATGGTATCTGATTGTGGTTTTTATCTGCATTTCTCTAATGACCAGTGGTGATGAGCATTTTTTCATGTTTTTTGGCTGCATATATGACTTCTATTGAGAAATGTCTGTTCATATCCTTTGCCCACTTTTTGATGGGGTGTTTTTTTTCTCATAAATTTGTTTAAGTTCCTTGTAGATTCTGTATATTAGCCCTTTGTCAGATGGATAGATTGCAAATTTTTTTTCCCATTCTGCAGGTTGGCTGTTCACTCTGATGATAGTTTCTTTTGCTGTGCAGAAGCTATTTAGTTTAATTAGATCCCATTTGTCAATTTTGACTTTTGTTGCCATTGCTTTTGCTGTTTTAGTCATGCAGGCTTTGCCCATGTCTATGTCTAGACGGCTTCAATAAAGTAAAAATACAACTCACAGAATGGGAGAAAATATTTGCAAATCATATATCCAATAAGGGTTTGATATCCAGAATATATAAAGAACCTTTACAGCTCAACAATAAAAGACAACCTAATTTTATTTTATTATTATTTTTTAATATTGTGAAGTTCTTTTCAACTTTTAATTTCTTGGGCAGATGTGCAGGATGCACAGGTTTGTTACATAGGTAAACATGTGCCATAATGGTTTACTACACAGATCAACCCATCCCCTTGGTATTAAGCCCAGCATCCACCAGCTCTTCTTCCTGATGCTCTCCCTCCTCCCATCCTTCCCCCTGACAAGCCCCCATATGTGTTGTTCCCCCAATGTGTGCATATGGTTTCATCATTCAGCTCCCACATGGAGTGTTTGGTTTGCTAAGGATAACAGCTTCCAGCTCCATCCATGTCCCTGAAAAGGACATGATCTCATTCCTTTTTATGGCTGCATAGTATTCCACAGTGTATATGTACCACATTTTCTTTATTCAGTCTATCCTCGATGGGCATTTGGGTTGATTCCATTTCTTTGCTATTGTAAATCATGTGTTAATGAACATACACATGCATGTATCTTTATAATAGAATCATTTATATTTCTTTGGGCATATAGCCAGTAATGGGATTGCTAAGTCAAATGGTATTTCTGCCTCT
>NW_012114457.1:2836-3147 GCF_000951035.1 Colobus angolensis palliatus | reverse complement strand
TGCATGTATCTTTATAATAGAATCATTTATATTTCTTTGGGCATATAGCCAGTAATGGGATTGCTAAGTCAAATGGTATTTCTGCCTCTAGATCTTTGAGGAATCATTACACTATCTTCCACAATAGTTAAACTAATTTACACTGTCATCAACAGTGTAAAAGCATTCCTTTTTCTCCACAACCTTGCCAACATCTGTTGTTTGTGGACTTTTTAATAATCACCATTCTGACTGTCATGAGATGCTGTCTCATTGTGGTTTTGATTTTCATTTCTCGGTTGATCAGTGATGTTGAGCTTTTTTTTTTTTTT
>NW_012114457.1:389-691 GCF_000951035.1 Colobus angolensis palliatus | reverse complement strand
AGGAACAGCATGTAAGTATTGGACATCTTGTAAATAGGATTGATGGGCTTAATGAATCAGGAACTAGTGAGAATAGAGAGTTTATGTGAAGTATTGTATAGACAAACCTCCTTACCACTGATGAAGGGGCTCTCTCGGTGCTTTAGGCTAGTGGACTGTTTACCTGAACTCTGTCATCATGCCAGTCCAGCCAGTCCATCTATCCCTCTTCTGGCTCATCCAACCACAAAGCTTTCTCCTGGAGGATGAAGCTTTGTGTCTCTGTGACAAAGAGAAGTTTTCAACAAAGGCGTTTTATCCCT
>NW_012114457.1:0-339 GCF_000951035.1 Colobus angolensis palliatus | reverse complement strand
TTTATTTTTTAAAATATTTCTATAGGTTTTTGGGAAAGAAGTGGTATTTGATTATATGAGTAAGTTCTTTAGTTGTTATTTGTGAAATTTTGGTGTACCCATAACCCGAGCAGTATACACTGAACCCAGATAAATTGGAACTGTCATACATTGCTTGTGGGTGTGTAAAATGATGCAGCCATTTGAAAAACCCTTGGCACTTCATTAAAATATTAAACATGGAGTTACCATATGTCCCAGAAATTTCACTTCTAGATATATGTATATTCAAGAGTTGAAAACGTGTGTCCACACAAAAATTTGTACATGAATGTTCATAGCAATGGGATCAATTCAAAT
>NW_012114456.1:10796-11147 GCF_000951035.1 Colobus angolensis palliatus | reverse complement strand
CATGTCCACATTTGATGGTGGGTGTGAACAGGGACACTGAGTACATTTCCACATTTGATGGTGGGTGAGAACAAGGGAAATTGAGTCCACGTCCAATTTTGATGGGGGGCAAGAACGAGGAAAATGGGTTCACGTCCACATTTGATGGTGAGTCAGAACGGTGAAACTGAATACACGTCCACATTTGATGGTGGCTGAGAATGGGGAAACTGACTCCAAGTCCACATTTGCTGGTGTGTGAGAAGAGAGGGAAACTGAGTTCACATCCACATTTGATGGTGGGCGAGAATAGGGGGAAACTGGGTCCATGTCCACATTTGATTGTGGGAAAGAACGGGGAAACTGCGTCCA
>NW_012114456.1:9688-10502 GCF_000951035.1 Colobus angolensis palliatus | reverse complement strand
GAGAGAGGGGAAACTGAGTCCACGTCCACAATTGATGGTGGGTGAGAATGGCGAATCCCTGTCCTCATCCATATTTGATGGTGGGCAAGAAGAGTAGGAAACTCAGTCCACGTCCACATTTGATGATGGGAAGAAAGGGGAATCTGGGTCCACGGCCTCATTGGATCGTGGGAAAGAACGGCAAACTGAGTCCACATCCACATTTGATGGTGAGTGTGAACGGGGAAACTGAGTACACGTCCACATTTGATAGTGGGTGAGAACAAAGGGAAACTGAGTCCATATCTACATTTCATGGTGCACGAGAACATGGGAGAACTGAGACCACGTCCACATTTGATAGTGGGCCAGAATGGGGAAACTGGGTCCACATTCATATTTGATGGTGGGCGAGAACAGTGGGAAACTGAGTCCACGTCCACATTTGATAGTGGGCAAGAACGGGGAACTTGGGTCCACATCCACATTTGATGGTGGGCGAGAACAGTGGGAAACTGAGTCCACGTCCACGTTTGATGTTGGGCAGGAACGGGGAAACTTGGTTCACGTCCACATTTGATGGTGGGTGAGAACGGGGAAGCTGAGTCTACATCCACGTATGACGGTGGGTGAGAATGGGGAAACTGAGTCCACATCCACATCTCATGGTGGGCTAGAACAGGGGGAAACTGAGTCCACGTCCACATTCGATGGTGGGAAAGAACGAGGAAACTAGGTCCACGTCCACATTTGATGGTGAGTGAGAACAGTGAAACTCAGTCCACGTCCACATTTGATGGTGGGCGAGAACGGGGAATCTGAGTCCACGTCCACA
>NW_012114456.1:870-1319 GCF_000951035.1 Colobus angolensis palliatus | reverse complement strand
CCACGTCCACATTTGATAGTGGGCAAGAACGGGGAAACTGGGTCCACATCCACATCCGATGGTGGGCTAGAACAGGGGGAAACTGAGTCCACGTCCACATTTCATGGTGGGCAAGAACAAGGAAACTGGGTCCACGTCCACATTTGATGGTGAGTGAGAATGGTGAAACTCAGTCCACGTCCACATTTGATGGTGGGCGAGAATGGGTAGTCTGAGTCCACGTCCACATATGATGGTGGGTGAGAAGAGGAGGAAACTGAGTCCACCTCCGAATTGGATGGTGGGCGAGAACAGAGGGAACCTGAGTCCACATCCACATTTGATGGTGGGCAAGAACAGGGAAAAAGTGAGTCCATGTCCACAATTGTTGGTGTGCAAGAGCGGGGAAACTGGATCCACGCCCACATTTGATGGTGGGTGAGAACGGGAAATCTGAGTCCACGTCCACA
>NW_012114456.1:0-232 GCF_000951035.1 Colobus angolensis palliatus | reverse complement strand
CTGAGTCCACGTCCACATTTGATGGTATGTGAGAATGGGCAAACTGATTCCACGTCCACATTTGATGGTGGGTGAGAACGGTGAAACTGAGTACACGTCCACATTTGATGTTGGGTGAGAACGGGGAAACTGAGTCCACCACCACATTTGATCGTGAGTGAGAACAGGAGGAAACTGAGTCCACGTCCACACTTCACGGTGGGTGAGCACAGAGGGAAACTGTCCACATCCA
>NW_012114455.1:10487902-10488380 GCF_000951035.1 Colobus angolensis palliatus | reverse complement strand
AACCGTAACCCTTGGGTGTAGAGAATCTCGGTGCACAGGATTCAGAGGGGAGTTTAGTTTTTGTTTTCCACACTGAAATATTCTAAGTAGTTTCTGACCTTCATTATTCAGGGCTACAAACAGAAGATTTTATTCACTCTGCATGCAGCCCCGAGTTTTCCCACAGTGAGGCGGTGCCGCAAACGTCTGGGCTGAAGAGAACGCTGCTCCGCCTTGGCGGTGTCTCCCGGGTCTCTGCTGAGCAGAACGCAGCTCCGCCCTCGCGATGCCCCCCACTCCTGGATCTGCGCTGAGCGGAAAGCTGCTCCGCCTTCACAGTACCCCCGAGGTCTGTGCAGAGGAGAACACAGCTCCGCCCTCGCGATGCTCTCCTGGTGAGTGCCGAGGAGAATGCAACTCTGCCTTCACAAAGGCACAAAGTTGGCGCAGAGTCGCGGCTGGCACGGCGCACGCGGGCGCAGAGTCGCAGACCGGCAAA
>NW_012114455.1:10482384-10483041 GCF_000951035.1 Colobus angolensis palliatus | reverse complement strand
CCCCTAGCCCTAGCCCTAACCCTAACCCCTAACCCCTAACCCTAACCCTAACCCTATAACCCTAACCCTAACCCTAACCCCAACCCTAACCCTTAACCCTTAACCCTTAACCCTAACCCTAACCCCTAAACCCTAACCCTAACCCCAACCCTAAAACCGTAACTCTGACCCTAACTCCTAACCGTAACCCTTGGGTGTAGAGAATCTCGGTGCACAGGATTCAGAGGGGAGTTTAGTTTTTGTTTTCCACACTGAAATATTCTAAGTAGTTTCTGACCTTCATTATTCAGGGCTACAAACAGAAGATTTTATTCACTCTGCATGCAGCCCCGAGTTTTCCCACAGTGAGGCGGTGCCGCAAACGTCTGGGCTGAAGAGATCGCTGCTCCGCCTTGGAGGTGTCTCCCGGGTCTCTGCTGAGCAGAATGCAGCTGCGCCCTCGCAGTGCCCCCCACGCCTGTGTCTGGGCTGAGGAGAACACTGCTCCGCCTTCACATTACCCCCGAGGTCTGTGCAGAGGAGAACACAGCTCCGCCCTCGCGATGCTCTCCTGGTGAGTGCTGAGGAGAATGCAACTCTGCCTTCACAAAGGCACAAAGTTGGCGCAGAGTCGCGGCTGGCACGGCGCACGCGGGCGCAGAGTCGCAGACCGGCAAA
>NW_012114455.1:10472818-10480637 GCF_000951035.1 Colobus angolensis palliatus | reverse complement strand
CGTTGCTGTGCCAGAGCGCCCCCTGCTGGCGACTAGAGCAACTGCAGGGCCCTCTTGCTTACAGTGCTGGCCAGCCCCCGCTGCTGGCGCCGGGGCACTGCAGGGCCCTCTTGCAGTATAGTGACAGCACACCGCCTGCTGGCAGTTGCGGACATTGCAGGGCTCTCTGGGTCACAGTGTAGTAGCAGCGTTCCCCATACTGGCAGCTGGGGACACTGCCCGGCCCTCTTGCTCCAAGTGAAGTGGCGGCTGGCTCCCCAGCTGGCAGCTGGGGACACTGCTGGGCCCTCTTACTTGCCTTGTAGTGGAGGCACGCTCCCTTCTGGCCGCTGGGGGACTACAGGATCCTCTTGCTCACAGTGTAGTGGCAGCATTCCCCCTGCTGCCAACCAGGACACTGCAGGGTCTTCTTGCTCATGGTGTGGTGCCCGTGCGCCACCTGCTGGCAGCTAAGGACACTGCGGGATCCTTTTGCTCACAGTGTACTCGTCGTACGCCCCCTGCTGGAAGCTGGGGACACTGCCGGGCCCTCTGGCTGGCAGTGTCATCGCAGCACAACACCTGCAGGCAGATGGGGACTGTGCAGGGCCCTCTTGCTCCAGGTGTGACGTCTGGCGCACCCTAAAGGCCGCTTCCTGCACCACTTAAAGTCAGAGCGCCAGTTCTGCTGCGAGTCACAAATAAAGCAAGAGATAGGACAGTGCTTTGAGACTGGGAAGAGCCAGCTGTGACCAAAGGTCCTGGACTGTGCCTTAAAGGGCAGGGTGGGCCCGTGAGGAGGCTGCTCCCCCTGCTGTTCGGGCAGAGTAGGGGCAGTTCTCTCTTGGGGAGGCCTACAGATCACCACCAACCCCACAGTGGGAAGGGAAGATGAGAGGTTGGAGAAACAAGAGAAACAGGAGAAGAGGGAGGTGGAGTGGGCTTTGGCAAGGCACGGGGGAAGAAGCTGAAGACGCAGAGTGACAGCAGGCAGGCAACAGCACTTCTGGGGACCACCGGGAACGAACTTGCTGGTTTACCCTCAGCACAAGCAATGCCAGGGCCTGAGCTGCTTTAAGCTTGAGCTGTGACATAAAGGACAAGGCCTGGGAACTGGAACTTGAGCTATGCCTCTCTTATTCACCAGGCTGGAGCTTGGCACCCTGAGTGTTGTTTGTACCAACTGCAGTGGGCAGAGAGGGAACCAATGTTTTATGAGCACTGACTGTGTGTTCGCCACTGTGCCAGGTGCTTTGTGTGTTTTGCTTCACGAAGAGGTGTATCTCTGCAGAGAGGAAAGTCTCCTGAGAATTTCCCCAACCCCTCTAAAACCCTCTCGGCTCCTCTAAACACCCCTCTCCCCTTATGTCACAGAGAACAAAGCATCACATGAAAATCCCCCTAAAAAATAGTGATTTATTCATCCTGAGATGCTAAAGACAGACACGGAGTCCTCCCTAAGCAGAGGCTTTGATGAGGCCAGCAGAGGAGAAGGCCATGTGGGGACCCAGCACATCCTCAGCTTTGGCTCACTAAACCTGGAATCGATTGAGTCACGTCTCAGTCACTTTTTGGTTAACAAGGTCAACCGAGGCACAAGCACCAAAGTCCACCTGAAGAAGTTGGGTCTGCTTACAAACCACTTGTGAGTCACTTTTAAAAGAATCGCACAGTGTAGCTCAATACTGGGGGCTAAGGCAGAGATATGTGGGTTTCTCTGAAGGCCCAGAAGCTGTTCTAGGTTCCCATCAGCTTCCACCAATCCACGTCCCCACTGTCCACTGCACACTCACGCACACAACTTAGCTGCAGATAAAACAAGCAAGCAAACACAATCTCATTAATGTGGCTTCTCTTAATTTAGAATTTGTATTCTTTCAAAGGCTATCTATCTTTCCCTTATGTGTTTTAAAAAGATTTGCTAAGCAAATTAAGAGGATAAATGCGATTTAGTAAAACGCTTGAACTGTTTAAAAGAACAAACATATTAAGCTCCTTAGGCGTATAGTTTTATGCTATAAAAACCCCTCAGTCTTAACTAGGCATTAAAACATGTCCTCCAGAGACCTTACTGGATAATATTTTATTTGTATTCTTAAAATATATAGACATAGTGAATTTTTTAAATGAAGTAGAAAATTAAGAGATGAAAATTAGGATAAGTATAACAACGAGAAAAGCCAGTGTTAAATACCATAATTGAACAATACATTTAGCTTAAGTTTCTGGACATTGCAAAGCGAGAAAATCACAGCGACTTTGCCTCTCAGAATTTGATAGAAGGAAGCATACACTTTCTTCAAGAGAAAGAAAATGATCCAAGTGCTAAGTTACAAAGGGAAAAGCCACATCAGAGTTGTATTTCCTTGGAATTTCCATTACATTACTTACTAATTCGGACAGATCTTCTTACAAATGATCCAAGTTAGTGGTTGCTTTGTTTTCTGTGTAGAATGAGCTTTTTTGTTTTCTTTTGTTTGAAAAGGGCTCTTTTGATTTTTTAAGTTTTTCTGATTGTGGCTAATACAGGAGCAATATTCCAAGGACTCACACATACACTCATACTCATACACACACGCTCACATGCTCACTTGCTCATACTCTCACAGTGTCCTCACACCAGCATGTGCTCACACATTCACAGCCACCCACTCACTCACCCACCTGCTCACTCCAAGGCTGATGCATCCAGGATGAATGATGGCGATGATGTGGACCAGGGTGTGGCAGCAGAGTTGGTGAGAAGTGGACAGATTCAGGATGATCCAGAAGATGAAATGCACAGGACTGATGATGTTTGCATGTGGGGCTGGAGGAGTGGAAAGAGTTAAGTGTTGGTGAAATGAGGCAGGTGGATGGAGGAGCCATCATGAAACACTGGCTAGAGAGAGAAGGCCTGGATCCCAGGAGGCAGCCTGAGAGGGCAAAGCTCCCCATGCCCACTCCGCAACCCCACAAAAAAGAAAGAAAACAAAGATACTCATGCTTTCCTCTTTTATTTTGCTGATGACAGGTGCTGAGAGGTAGTTTATATGGTGATCTCTGCTCAGCTTCCCTGCCAGCCTCACTCCCTCAGCCCTGAGGCGCCGTTTCCTCATTGAGGACATGGATATGGACAGGCCAGAGCCCACTCGTGGGCCCCCACATGGCTCAAACCCAAGTATTAGAGGTGGCGCATCTGCAGCTGGAGCCCTGAACTAACTCATCCTGTGCCCAATGTAAGAGTCACCCAAAATTTGTATGTTATTACACATTCCGACTACAGTTCCACCTCTAGACTGTAGCTGTGAAGGTGGTGGAGCTGGTGGCAGGCATCCATTACCCTATGCACCCTCTCCCTCTAGTATGCAGGGACATCATTCTCTACACAGAGACCCCAAACCGTGCGTCAAGCAGGCTTCTGGGGGTGGCCACAGTTAGTTCCTCTGAGGACTTTGGAGATTTTGGCCCCGTCACACTTATGAGTCTTTTTGATCAATGTCCTCCCTTGCTTCTCATTGCTATGGTGAATTTATTCTCTCCTCGGCTGAGCCCAAGCCCGGCCTGCACAAGAAACAGGCATCCCATGTGTGAGTGGGTCCACAGCTCTTACTCCTCCACGGGCCCCTGCCTCGCCTCCCTGCTGGTGCTGAGTTGCAGGCAGGAGCACAGCTGCCAACATTGGAAGAGATCACGTCTGGCAACATCATGATTATGGCCTAAAGAAATCAAAAGAAAAATGTGTTGTTCTCCACGTGTGTTGTAAAATTCTGAGAGTTAACGGGACAGCAATTAAATTATCAATCACATCCTGCACAGTCTGGATACATTTGAATGTGTGGTCACTGTGAATGAAGCCCAGCAACAACTTTCGGGAGAGTTACCGGCACCCAGTGTTCACGGCAGCATCATGAGTGAGACAGACCCAGCATCAGATAAATGGCATTAGGAGACTGTGTCGCTTCCATACAAATGGGTTCTGAAGAGCCATGGCCCTGTGAGTAATAACAATATTGCTGCTCTTTTCCCCTACTGAGAGATATAAAACTAC
This sequence comes from Colobus angolensis palliatus, assembly GCF_000951035.1. NCBI lineage: Eukaryota > Metazoa > Chordata > Mammalia > Primates > Cercopithecidae > Colobus > Colobus angolensis. The sequence goes on along the minus strand of NW_012114455.1, from coordinate 10,476,628 downwards.
CCAGGAATGACACATTTGACAAGAAAGAAGATAATTGAAAGGAATTCTACGCTCTGCTAGAATTAGAATCTTCACATGCACGATAAGACATGAAGCAAATATGCAGGTGTCTCTTCTCTACCTTATTCTAAAGTCTTCTTGATAATTCCCTGTAACTCACATGGGCACAAAGTTGTTCAATGTGTCATTGAATGAAATGTTTATACTGACAGGCTCTGCACACAAGGTGGCTGTCCTGCACAGAGATTTCGAATACCTAATAGCGGAGTAGATACAAATGGTTATACAATGGAAACAATGCTGGCTGAATGATCAAGATTATACTGTCTGGCCTGATGGACACAGGACACAAGATTCTGACTTCATGAGCATTTTCCGAGTCTTTACCTGATGGCATGTCACACTGAGAAACAAGAGCTATAGGCAGGCTCCCAGCTGGGTTTGTTTGCCTGCTGAAAACCCTTCTGTTACAATCCCACTTAAGGAAACAGTTTCCATTTGTCAGAAAGGGCAACTTTGTGTGGTAAATTATATTGGAATAATTAAATTTTTTTTAATAAGCCAGATAAGGTTCCATTTTTACCTTAAAAATGAGGATAGTGATACCTGATCCACCTTAAAGGAAAATTGTCAAACTCAATAATGATTATGATGATTATAATAATGATAATGCTGGTGATGGCGATAATGGTGATGGTGATGATGCTGGCAAGGATGATGATGTTGGTAATGGTGATTATGTTGGTGAAGATGACATGTTGGTGGTGGTGATGACGTTGGTAAGGATGATGATATTGGTGATGGTGATGATGTTGGTGATGGTGATGTTGGTGAGGATGATATGTTGATAGTGATGATGTTGGTAAGGATGATGATGTTGGTGATGGTGATGATGTTGGCGAGGCTAATGGTGATTATGTTGGTGAAGATGACATGGTGGTGGTGATGACGTTGGTAAGGATGATGATGTTGGTGATGGTGATGATGTTGGTGATGGTGATGATGTTGGTGAGGATGATATGTTGATAGTGATGATGTTGGTAAGGATGATGATGTTGGTGATGGTGATGATGTTGGTGAGGATAATGATCACAGCAACAGTGCAATGATGAAACCACCATTTATGGGGAGCTATGCAGTGAGGGGGTTACAGTAAGTTCTCTGAAAGCATTGTCTTATGTATCCCCACAACAGTACTGAGAAGCAGGCATTAATGTCTCACTATCTCAGATGAGGGCAGTAGGCACAGAGGATCTGAGCAGTGTGTCCAAAGTCACCTCACAGCTGGGATGACAGCACGTGCAAGGCAAGTAAGGTGTGTGAGAACAATCGAAACAGGAAAGTCCCACCAGATGTGACATTGTCCTCCAGGTAGGTTATGTGAACCACACAGGAAGTGCTGACTGCCTGCTGGTCTACCTGCCTCATCCTGAGCTGCATTTCTCCAGAAGCACTTGCTCTTCTGGGCACAGAAAGAGAGAAGCCCAGGCCCCAGAAGGCTGTGGCTTCCCTCCTGGATTTGCTCTTGTGCTTTGGATGCCTTGGCTCCTGACAGTGCAGAACGTGGTGAAGCTCGGCAGAAGCCCCTGGCAGAGTTCATGAGCCCCCATACGTTCTGACTCCACGGTGTTACTGCTGTTGGTCAACACGTTATGTCTGTCACCAGATGGAGATCTCGGGCTGCACTGTGGACCCCACTGTGGACCCCACTCTGGAATCACCACTCCCAGGCTGACCTCAGGCAGGTTCCAGATCTGTTCTCCACTTCTGCAACAAAACTTACCCGCCCATGGTTTTATGCAGAAATATGACAAGGGACCTGTATGAAATACTCTTTCTTTTTTTTTTGAGACGCAGTCTTGCTCTGTCGCCCAGCCTGGAATGCAGTGGCACAATCTCGGCTCACTACAAGCTCCGCCTCCTGGATTCACACCACTCTCCTCCCTCAGTCTCCTGAGTAGCTGGGACTACAGGCGCCGCCACCACGCCCGGCTCATTTTTTGTATTTTTAGTAGAGACGGGGTTTCACCGTGTTCGCCAGGATGGTCTCGATCTCCTGACCTTGTGATCTGCCTGCCTCGGCCTCCCAAAGTGCTGGGATTACAGGCTTGAGCCACCACACCCAGCTGAAATGCTCTTTCTTTAAATATTGGGAGATTCGTTTATTTTTTGTTTATTTGTTTTAAAAGGTCATAATCCTTCAATATCTTCCTTTCCCTGGGATATATGTAACTGGTTTATTCAAAGGGGAGTGTCCTAATTTGGGGGCAAAGGGGGTGGTGTCCTTAGTGAAAGCACGCTCTAAAGACTGAGGCTGCCCCACACTGCCCTGAGGAGGTCTGGCTCTTCCTCATTTGTCACCCACACTGGGAAATGCTATTTCCCAGGGTCTGGGGCCAGGGTCTCAGGGAGGACACCATCATTATAACCTAGCTGAGTGTCGGTACTTTTATCTGTGTGTCCTCCCAGGAGGGTTCTGAGGACTAAACGTGAGAATAGATGTGACCATGTGTGAAAGCTGTAAATAGCTACTCCAGTGTGAGCACTGTCAGCCATACGGTCGTGATGCTACTGCCCTGGATGATATCACAGGCCAGGCGTTGTGCTAGATGCTTGACTTCCAATTCTTACAAGCAAGGCATTGTTTCCATGCTACAAACAAACAAAGAAGCCAGCGGTGCTGATCAGGTGCCTTCCCCCCAGGCCACCCTCGCATTCTCTGCTCTGTGGTGCTGGGGCTGAGAGTCTGCAAACTATACTTTTCTAGACCCCTGGCTGACTGTCTCCAGTGAGGCCATGCCGAAGCAAGGCGCTGGGCAGTGATCGGAGGCTGAGGCTGCGTGGGGCTCTCTTCCCGTGTCTGTGTCCTTGTTTTAATTTTGCTGCAGCAGTGTATATAACTACAGCTGCTTTTCTTTTGCACTCCTTGGTCTGGGCTCAGGACACCAATCAGGACATTAGTGACACTTGACAATCTAAGATCCAAGGCCAAGTGTCCCCTCAGAGACCCCAACCTCAGCACAGGTAAGACACTCCAGCGGTCTGATAGCTGGCTGCTTGAGACTCTCAAAGCTTTGACAGATGGTGCCTGTCTCTGAGCTCCTGGATTTTGTAATGCCATTTCTGTTTTGTTTTCTGAAGACTAAGGGAAGCAGCTGTTTGGTTAAGTTCTGAATACCTAGGTAACCGCAGTATCTACTTTTTGCTCCATCTGTCTCTAACACCTACTTGTCTAATGTCTTGTATTTTGTAATACTCCTTTAAAAATCTAGTGAGTTTTCTATTTGCTGAATCAGTGCCTGGGCTCAAAGGCCCCCAGGCTGGTGCGTGGTGGCTCAGGCAGCCAGCCAGTACCCCGAACCGCAAAACTCATGTTCCTTCCTTTGCCTCACATTGTGTTAGTGATTGGCTTTTATCAGAGATCTTATGTTCCAGGCTCACTTCAGGACCATCACCCATACAATCGGCCCTCTGTATTTACGGGTTTTCACATCTGTGTGTTCAACCAACCGCAAATCAAAAATATTCAAAAAATGAATATAGAAAGTAACAATATAACAATAAGATGTTGATACAAGCCAGGTGCTATGGCTCACACGTGTAGTTCCATCTACTTGAGAGGCTGAGGCAGGAGGATCGTTTGAGCCCGGGAGCTCAAGCCTGCGGAGAGACAGAATAAGATTCTGAGTGAGACCTTGTCTCTGTGAAAGAAATAGATACAAATTTTAAAATACAGCATGACAATTATTGACATAGCATTTACATCATGTGAGCTCTGATGAGGAATCTAGAGATGATGTAACATACGTG
>NW_012114455.1:10470802-10471493 GCF_000951035.1 Colobus angolensis palliatus | reverse complement strand
TCTCGATCTCCTGACCTTGTGATCTGCCTGCCTCGGCCTCCCAAAGTGCTGGGATTACAGGCTTGAGCCACCACACCCAGCTGAAATGCTCTTTCTTTAAATATTGGGAGATTCGTTTATTTTTTGTTTATTTGTTTTAAAAGGTCATAATCCTTCAATATCTTCCTTTCCCTGGGATATATGTAACTGGTTTATTCAAAGGGGAGTGTCCTAATTTGGGGGCAAAGGGGGTGGTGTCCTTAGTGAAAGCACGCTCTAAAGACTGAGGCTGCCCCACACTGTCTGGCTCTTCCTCATTTGTCACCCACACTGGGAAATGCTATTGCCCAGGGTCTGGGGCCAGGGTCTCAGGGAGGACACCATCATTATAACCTAGCTGAGTGTCGGTACTTTTATCTGTGTGTCCTCCCAGGAGGGTTCTGAGGACTAAACGTGAGAATAGATGTGACCATGTGTGAAAGCTGTAAATAGCTACTCCAGTGTGAGCACTGTCAGCCATACGGTCGTGATGCTACTGCCCTGGATGATATCACAGGCCAGGCGTTGTGCTAGATGCTTGACTTCCAATTCTTACAAGCAAGGCATTGTTTCCATGCTACAAACAAACAAAGAAGCCAGCGGTGCTGATCAGGTGCCTTCCCCCCAGGCCACCCTCGCATTCTCTGCTCTGTGGTGCTGGGGCTGAGAGTCT